>NC_056727.1:996088770-996303770 GCF_019279795.1 Protopterus annectens | reverse complement strand
TGTTACAATTCAGCTAGCCATCTATCCTCCTCTCCCAATGGCAAGGGTCTGAAGAAATGATGGATTCTTGGGAGAATTATCATTTTAATCCTACTCATCAAGGTGCCTGCTTTCGAAAATCATCTAGAAAGTACAATAAAATCTAAAAAAAGTAATTGGGAATAATTCATCTATAGCATTTGATCAACTGAGTCTACTGATAGAACACCCTAAATATTTCACTCAATTCCTCCTTTTTTCAAGTCCTCACCTACCTAATGTACTTTATTATACAGTCTTACTTGAAAATTCTTATTCCAGTTACATACTAGTCACTACAGCATTTTGAAGTCTTCAAATACCTGCCAGACTCCATGCAGAACTAAATCCAACCTATCTGTGACAAGTATGCAAGGAACAAGGGCAACATACATTAAGTACAGTTATAAGTTACAAGAATGTGGCTAGCAATAGCTTACTTCATTATACTAGCATGCACTCTACGTATGTCAAGCGTAATATAGTGAAGGGGCAGCTGATTAGGGTAGAGAGACTCACAAGTGATGCTAGAAAAATAGATTTGTGGGAGAATTACATGAGAGCTTCAAGCACAGGGGATATCCCAGTAAGATAGTTAGCAATTTATTAGGATTGGAAGGTGCAAGAAAAGAGACTAGGGAAAGGGCAAAGCAGGACAAGAATTGGCATGTGGCCATGCCCTTAATCTTCACAGTGGACAGTGAAGATATCAAAAGAATTATCAATAATAATTGAAGGATTTTAATAGCAAATAAAGAAGTTAAGGCTGCAATGGGAGAAGAACCCATATACATTAACAAAAGGGCTAGAAATTTTAAAGAGATTCTAGAAAACAAACATGCACCCAGTAATAGTAGAGTCAAGGGTATGTATAAGTGTTTGGACTGCAAAGAGTGCAGATTTATAGCAGAAGGACTTTACGTAGAAGTAAGCACCTATGAAAAAAACATTACAGTGCCAGGTAGGTTTACATGCAGTTCAGAATTTGTAGTATACATGGCAAAGTGCCTAGCATGTAATTCCTTCTATATAGGAAAAAGCAATAGATCACTAAGAAGGAGAATTTATGAACATTATTATGGAATAAAAAAGAAAGCTTACAACAATGCATTGTTCAAACATATATTAGAATGTTTCAAGTGTTCAAAGTTTTTGTTTTCAGTAATAGATTATGTTTCTCCTGATTTCAATGGGGACAAAGAATGAGAGCTTGACTATAAAGCGCTTAAATGGCAGATTCTGCTCAATGCTTATAACAAACCTGGTCTTGATAGTGGGGTGAATTATAAAGTTGTTTTACGTAGAAAAGCAAAGTATAATAAATGCAAGTAGAATTGTAGTTTTTATGTGTCTTTATATAGAGTTTTTAGTTTATGTTATTTATGTTATTTGTATAAAACATATTAATTGGTTAATTGAATAGTAATGTTTTGTTACGGAAGGATATTTAAGTGTTTACCATTGGGATTATGAATGTTTCTGATGAAGCCCATTTTCATGGCCGAAAGCATTTAAAGCCTGTATTTGTGTCAATAAAGGAAGTTTTCTTTGGGATTCACCACTTGGCAGCTTTGGATTTTATTGCAACACCTTGCAAGTGCAATTTTGTATAAATAATTCACCTATACCATTTGATCAACTGAGTCTACCGATAGAACACCCTAAATATTTCACTCAATTCCTCCTTTTTTCAAGTCCTCACCTATCTAATGTACTTTATTATACAGTCTTACTTGAAAATTCTTATTCCATTTACATACTAGTCACTACAGCATTTTGAAGTCTTCAAATACCTGCCAGATTCCATGTAGAACTAAATCCAACCTATCTGTCACAAGTATGCAATTACCTGAAAACATCCTGAATGACTTCCATTGGCATGGTAGGGGTGGTATGAAACCCTGCTATTCCACGACTAGTAAAATTAAATAGGATGATAAAGGGCATCATTATCTAGCCCACCCCAACATCTATGTCTGAGGGAAGCTCCCTATTAACAAGTAGAAACATTGGAGGGGAAGTATATAAAGCCTTAATCCAACTTCAAAATTTGGGACCAAAGCCCACCACTCCCAGCACATGGAATAAAACAGGGCCAATTCCACCATATCAAATGCCTTTTTAGTATGAACAAATATTATCCTGGTATGCTCTCATTGTTCTGTATTATCCCGGTATGCTCTCATTGTTCTGTATTATCCCGATATGCTCTCATTGTTCTGTTTTTGCTTGCATAACAAACTCCATCAGTTGCCAACTCACCTCTGCAGATCTACTCTTCCCAAATTCTTTTTGTACCTCATTTATAATAAAGGGAATTAAAAATGTACTAGTGTTTAGTTAAAATCATGGATAAAATCTTGTCTTCTGTATTAATTAGGGAAATAGGCCTGAAATCTCCTGGACCTGGTGTCTTATTGGATTGCTCAGGAATCAATACCACTTTGGCTCTAGAAAAAAGAAGTGCACCAGATTTCACCACCTCCTTAAACACCTCATTAAACAACTGCCATAATGTAGTCAATTAAGGATAGTCCAACATCCTATAAAGCTCTCCCAGCAGTCCATCTTCTCCCTAGGCTTTCATAGGTTCATAGGTAAATACTAGGCTACTAACAGTCTGCAGACCATTACAAGCTTAGCCAATAATCAGACATCAGAACCAAACTCTGTATCTTGAATCTGTGAGGTAAAAGCCTTAACCATTAAGCCAACCACTCCCTCTTTGGGCTTAAGTTGTACCCTTGCTTGTTGCACCCCTGCTAAGGTAATATCTACATCAAGGACATTTCTTTCATTCCCATTAAACAACATAATTTCCAGCTCTTACATGAATACCCTGGGAGCTTGTTGGAGGCTTCCCGTAACTGTGAATAATCTAACTGACCATATATATACTTTTTAAATGCTGTCTCTATTTTTATAGACAGTAATGTTTCTTCTCTCAGAGCCAGAATCAGCCTTTCTAGTTTGCTGTCTTTCAGCTTTAAAGCTAAGTATTTTCCTGATTTTTCTCGATGAAGCCACTGAAAATCTTTCTTCCTAGGAAGACCTTTTTCTACAGGAAGACCTCCCCCTTTAGCTATCCTAGTCCAGAGCCAGTCCCCCAATCCAAATACAGTAAGAGACCCTTACCCTGCCTGCTGTATCCAATCATGCCTGCACTTGACTGAGTCATCATTCTAAAGACAGCAATTCTTATTGTTCCTCTTGGGATAAGGAACCCTCAACAGTCATCACTCTGCCTTTCCATGCATGTTTAGTTGCATCCCATACTTCATCTGGAATTCTACTCCCCAATAATCTATGGTCTGCCCAAACCCATAGCCTCCACCTCTACATATTCTGGGTCTTACAACAGAGATTGAGCTCAATCCATATAGCATGGTCAGACAGACATCTCTCCCCAATCTTAACCTCTTCAAAGTTTTAAAGGAGAAGTCCTCATACCAAAAATCTATCTGGTTTATTAGCATGCTTCAAAGCATTCCTTGTAAAAGTACATTCCTTTTCAGCTGATTGTTACTGTCTCCAACATCAATCCAACCCTCCTCCTCCCACTGCTGTGCTCTTCTTTGTGCTTTCACATTCTTTTCATGCCTTCCAAACTCCTTCTTCAGGGTGGGATGAAGAACAAGATTTAAGACCCCTTGTGCAATTTCTTTATCACAAGCTCATGCCACACCCAACCATGCCTCAGAGAAACTAACAAAAAAGTCTGGGTCATCCTTATTGAGTCCATAAAGTGAACCAAATTTCCAAAGATTACCACAAACCCACCTACATGTTAAATCATCACTAGAACAAAAAATTATTGAATTCAGATATTTTCACTCCAAAGGTTATCACCCCCTCTTTTTAACCTCTCTTGAGGAGCTAAAACCTTGATATCTTGCAGAACGTGCCTCCCAGATTTAAAATGTCCATCTTATTTAATTTAGTTTCCTGTAATAGAGAAGTGCCTACATACTCCCTTTACAGTTCTTTAAGAATTTCACCCCAGTTAATTGGATGATTGATTTCCTCCATATTCCAGGACACTATATGCAGCTGAAAAGCTCCACCTTCCCATTCCCTATTTGGAACTAATTTGAGCAGTTATATTGGAGATGTCCATCCAACTCATCCATTCTTTAATATTTTCTGGAGTCCATCCCAAAGTCAACGTTATCCACCAAAGAACCTTCCTCCCTTCTGTCATCCCAGGCTAGGAACAATTCTTGTGGACCTACATCCATATCAGCACCTGGAGAATGACTGTCTGCCATCTGTTGCAATGAGCCTGCCCAGTCTCAGTATAAAGTAATGTAAAAAAGAACAGCTTAAACATCACACTGAGTGAAAACCTGTCAAAACCCAGCTAAGAAAAGCTAAAAAGAAAAAATGTGCAACAAGTACAAAATACTACTGTGCAGAGAATTATCTCCCAAAACAGAGTAAATACACGCACAATAAGCTATATTGAACATCCAGATACTAAAAGAATACAATACAAAAGAAAAGAAATATGTCCTTCTTGAGTGAAAATTAAGAGTCTATTCAACTAATAAAAAACAAGCCGAGTGCTGTTAAAAATTTGGCTAAGTTCAAGTTAACATTGTCATGACATAAGTCAGAAAAGTGATGCCATGATTCTAAACTAAAAATAAACAACAAATTAGTTTAATTTAAATAAGAATTAGGTTTTAGAGTCCAAAACCTTGAACAATTTCTGAATTGGAAATTCATTATGATTTTAGATGTTTCTAGCAATTATTTGAATGCAACTCAAGAATAAAAGGTCAAACAGATCCTAATTTAAAGGTCTTATTAAGGCAGGACCATATTAAGGACAGAATCCTTTTGAAATATCTGAAATGTGAGGATAAAGATGACCTTGTAATACTTTGAGCCAGCCTACCAGACCTTTGATTGTGAATGGCAGTCTCTGAGGTGCCCTAAGCACTTGGTCAAGAACTAACTTTATCTGTCCATTTCCTTGATGAGTAATCCTCCCAACTGTGATGTTGAGATCTCTGGAAATATCCTGTTGAAATATATTGTTAGGTGTCATATAGACAACAGAAGACTGGTTAACCCAAGGATCTTTGTCTGATCTATAATCAGGCATCTGTGAGTTAGCTAAATGGGCCTTCTGGTCATTAGTACAAGGTACATCTGGATAGCTTTTCTTAGAAAGACAAGCATTTGGCTTTCTATAGAATAGTCATCAAGCTGGAAACTCCTTTGCTCTATCCAATCCATGGAGTTATCCTCATGAAGTGCTTGGTTGGACAACTCTTTCACTTCTATCCCCTTCAAACCATGTTGCTGAACATGGTCAATAGACACAGCAGGGGTCCGTAAGGCACAGAGGAAATCCCTGGCTGCATTCAAGGTCTTTGGGTACTTTATCTGTCCTCAGACTACTACCAGCAGTGCTGCAGGATAAATCAGGAGACCAGCGCTATCTTTTTCATCTCTCTATGGACCTCATTGTATGCTGCTTTCTATACAAAGAAGGATTTAAAGTCTTGGAAAATATGTACAGCATACCCATCCACCCTAATTCAGTGCAGAAGGTAAGCTTTGTTTAATAGCTGGTAGCAGCAAAACATTGTCATTTACAAACAGCTGACTTGGTTCTGCTGCTGACTGTGAAATAGTTAGATTTATGATTTCCAATCCAATGACTTCATTCAGTCTCCCATTCCAGATCAGCAGGGACATTAATAGCAGGCAAAAGTTTATGGTGAAAGTAGTTGAATACACCCCCATCCTTAACTGAATTCAGGATCCCTACTAAATGAGTATTGCTTCTCCTCTGTCTATTTTCCATGTCATCAGTTTTGTCCTCTCCTAGCAGATACTTCTTTGGGTAAATCCTGTATCTGGTTTGCCTATGATGTTATTAAGATTTCCTGATTTTAACCTTTTCATGTAGTTTTGCACCTACCATGCATTCATACTTGAGAGAAGCTGGTGGCATTTCCAAATTTTCGGCAGATATCCTACTACCACTAAAAAAATTCCCAGAGACCCCAAAACTGAACTAATTGAACTACAATTTACTCTGAACAAAACAAATTATGAATTCATGGTGTCATACTGAACATCTTACATGTCCCAGGGTGACCATGATAGATTCCTAAGGGTACTGAAATACCCACATTGATGCATTCTTTTATGATGGTTTATCTCAACTATCCATTAATAAACTGGGTGCACCTATACCTCAAAAGATGGGCATGCACGGATATTTCCTGTATTAATAAATGGAATGTAAACTAAATTAGAAGGAAGTGTTCTAGACCTTTTTCTGACCAACATTACCCCAACTTCTGCTACTCCCTTTGTATCTCCATCCTTGTGTAAATCTGACCACAGACTTATGACATTTTTCTTCAAAGTCTGAAACACCTCTCCAGTCAACATTTCTGACTTTAAAATTTTCAGATGGACTGATCTAGTCAAATTCTATAATGAGCTTTTGAAATGTACTTGGTATATCACCAGTCCTAATGAAGTTGCTGCTACTAATGTTTCAGCGGAGATCTATTATCACTTAACTAAGTGTTTAGTTCTGTCTGTCTCTAATAGAACCCATTATATGGGAAATTTAGAAGCAAACCATCATTGTGGTCCTTCAGAATAAATAACATCTAGAACAAGTGAAATGTCTGTAGTTCTTTAACAACTCTAAATCCCCCATATAATAGACTATTTCAAAAAGATTAATAGGGGACTAAAAACTGTTATTGGGAAGATCAAATCTAAACATGAGCTGGAAGTAACCTGTACAACCAAGGATAATTATAAGTCCTTCTTTAGTTATATTAGGAAAATGAGGAATAACACTCATCAGTGTATAGACCTAATACAAAATAACTTATCCAGAGGTGTCATTTATGTGGCCCTTTGTCAACATTGTCCACAGTTTTATATTGGGAAGACTCAGTGGAGGTTTAAAGATAGGTATACAAGTATATCCTTGATATTGAGAAGGCTAATATTAATATGCATTATACAAACATATTTCAATGAATAATTCCCATGACGTTTTGTTTTTTGCCTTTGAAAGGGTACCCAAACATATAAGAGGTGCTTCTAACATTCCTAGTTTGAATGATATAATATCCATTAATAGTACTTTGAAGTTGAGGAGTTATGAATTATGATTAATTAATGAATAATTATTTGTTATTAACTAAAACCATTAGAATTTTGATACAGTTTTGCATTTTTAAGATTATTTTGTAAAGGTTTGTAGCAATAAAGTGCATTTTTACTTTAAAAGATGACAAGACTTGATGTTGCATGTGATGTTTTATTGGAGCCTGCTCTAAAATTTATTTAAATTGGACATGTATTTTTTTAGAGTTGTTCTGAAGAAGTCCCAGTGTTAGAGGCCGACAGTGCTAACTAAACCTTTCATAAAACAATAAAAGTCTGCTGGTACTCCTGCATCTCCATGAGCAGTTCAATATTTTATTTGCTTGATTTCACTTAGCTGAGGTTTTGGGGTTCCTGGTGTAAATTTTAGACTATGTCATCTGTGGAAATGGTGGGGATGCAGGTCAATCAATTTACCCAGCACACTCTATCTTTGGAGAATTTTCATCAAAATATTTGTAATTTGACTTTGTCATACAGGTATTTACACAGCAACTGACAGCTGTTTCTACACTAGTATCTTTTGCTTGTGAGGAACAAGGAAGGAATGAATTGCCCTTATGTTTTTGTGAATGACAGAGGTGTTATAATGCCTGCACAAAGCACCCCTTGACAATCTGTTTTTTTTTTTACATGGGGCATGCCATAAGCTTTGTCAGCATATACTTTGCAGGTAAATCAAGAAAACCATAATACTTCATCATGGCTTCATCATTGTGCTGAGTTTGGCCACACTATTAGGCATAAAACTAGAACACTTGATAAACAGCTGAACAAGTTTGAAAATAAACTATTGAAATTTAAGAAGTTACAGACTGAAAATGAATATTTTAAGGTGTGTGTTAAGTCACTGCTTGTACCAAAGAGCCTCAGAACATGGACATTTCCTACTGGTTTGGAGAAAGGCTCTGACTTACACCATGAACTGTTAGCCTTTTTTGATCAGTAGGGTTGTGACTTAATTGAGATTTTTGGTTAAGCACGAAAAAAATGGATAGGATAGAAGTGAAGATCAATTCCTTTGATACCACTATCATATGGGATTTACTTTTCAACAATAATTCTTCTAATTATTTTTAATATTTTTAGCCAAACAGATCTCTTTGGAGGTGAAAAACAGCAAGAATAAGAATTTTGAATGAGATGGAGTTGACTATTCCAAGGGTTGAGCCTATCATAGGTTCATAGGTAGGTACTAGGCTATTGGCCCTAGGGCCTATACAAGCCCAGCCAAAAAGGTAACCTGGCTTTTGCCACCCAAGAAAATTATTTTCCTGTGCCCCTGTCAAGCAGAGCCACAGAAGTGATCCCTGGGTTGAATTTCCTATTTCCCATCCAATCATCAAGATTTTTCTTGAAGAGTGCTAATGAGGAGCTCTGTTTGACATAGATAGGTAGTCTGTTTCAGAGTATGGGAAGTCTCTGGGACAGGATTCTATCCCTCCAGCATGTTCTGTTTATTGTGGTGACAAGGTTTAGGTCCCTAGAGTGTGTAGCTCAGAGGGATTGGGATTACTTTGCCAAGCATGTCCAACAGCTCTGGGTTTGACATAGCTTTGTATGTTAGGCAGACATCGCCTTTGAGTAAGCGATATACGACAGGGTAAAGCTGGAGTTTTTTGAGACGGTCTGCATAGGGTATCTGTTTGTGGCCGGTAATCCTCTTTGTGAGGTATTTCTGTGGCCTTTCCAGTTGTTGTAGATGTCTTGTGAGATACATGCCAAAAGGGGCATTGTACTCTATAATGGGTCTAATGAGTGATGAGTAGAGATGGATGAGAAACCTTTTTGTGATAAGGTGTGCCACATAGAAGGATTTCCTGACTACTGTGGTGATGTCATTATCAAAGGAGAGACTACTGTTCACCTGTCTCCCAAGGTCTCTTATCACGCTTTCGGTGTTAAGTAGACTACCGCCTATGTGGTAGTTCATGGGCACAGAGTTTTTACCAAAAGGGATGACAATGCACTTTTTGGCATTGAGCTTGAGGCCATGGCTTTGACACCAGGCATCTGTCTCAGTGATGCCCTTTTGCAGGATTTCCACAGCAGACCAGGCTCGTCAGGCTAATGGGGCGGTAGTTCCTGGGGTCCATGGTGGATCCCCCTTTGTGGAGTGGGATAACCGTAGCATTGTGCCATTCAGTGGGCACAAAGCCTGAGGTGAGGCTATGACTGAACATGGTACTTAGGTGAGGTGCCAGTTCATGTAGAATGCAGCCTGGGATGTTGTCAGGTCCCATAGATGCTGTGTTCTCGGCTTTGGAGATTGTGTTTTTTACCTGTGCATCTGTAATTACAGGAAGTTTGCATTCTTCCGGTATAGAGATGGGCCCTTTATGGGGTGATGGGGGGTAAAGTTAGCAGTGAATCTATCTGCCAGGATGTTGGCAATATCAGTTGGTTCTGTATATTTAGTGCTATTGTGCTGTAAATCAGAGCAGATCTGTGTTTTGCCATTGAGATTCTTGACATAGCTTTAGAATGCTTTGTGGTTGTCTTTTGAAACAGTGGTGATTTTGTTTCCATAACTAGCTATGGAGGATTTTATGAGTGATCTCAACTTCTTACTGAGGCTGACCAGGGAGTTCCTCTAATCATGGGATTTTACTCTTTTTTGCAGCAGTTTTTTTCTTCTGTTGTAGAGTTTGTTTTTGGCAGGGGACCACCAGATTGGCTTCCTTTTTTTGGAGGATAGCATCTTGGTTCTGTTAGGGATGGCACGATCCATGCACTCGTGTAAGTGCTTATAAAGTGCAGGATTGTGTAGGATTCAGCAGTCATACCTCTATTGTCCGTCTGCATGGGTGACGAGAAGTTTGCCACTTCTGTCTTTGGAAGCGTGAAGTTCGCTTTGGAGAAAATTTTTATGGTGGTTTCCCTAATGGGTGGTGGGGTGGATTGTGGATGTCTAGGGTGATTAGCTTGTCGAATTTGACCAATGAAGAATTGACCTCTGGTGTGGATCGCCGGTCGCCCATGTTGGTAATGACCAGGTCTAGGATATTGTTGCCCCTGGTGGGGGTGTAGATAAGTTGATTGAAAGCATTGGAATTGATGAATTCCAGAAAACGTTGAGCAAAAGAGTTGGTACATGAGTAGTTTTCCCAGTTAATGGTGGGGTAGTTGAAATTGCCCATTATTAGGGTGTTAGGTTGTACCCTAATATTTTCCAGTGTATCAAGAAATGAGGAGTGGGAATCCTGGGGCATGGTGGGGGATCTGTAGCAAGCTACAATTTGGATTGCGGTTTTGCCCAGAGTTAGTTGCACTTGGATAATCTTGGATGCATTATGCTGAGCAACTAGCCTGGAGGTGTGGATATCGTTAATTAATATGGACACGCCTCCGCCTTTTGTGTTTCTGTCCAGGTTAGGTGGCCGAAAGGTGTGGTATGAATTATAGCCTGGTAATGCATGGGTTTCCTCAGGAGCCTTGAACCAGGTTTCTGTCACTGCACAGATGTCTATGTTCTCCATTTTAAGGAGTGTCTCAAGTGAGTGCATTTTGAGGTTTAGACTTCTAGCACTGAGTAGCATTACCCTCAGATTTTGCTTGCTTGTATCTGTTACATTGGTGAATTTGTCATTTGAGCCTTGCCTAAAAATGGCACTATAGGGGTGGCATGAGCCTTAGCCAGTATCCGGAATCCCAAGGTCGACAGGTGCAGGCCATCTCTGGCAAAGCATCGTGGTCTGTCAATCATGTCATCCCAGGCAGACAGACACTGGATTCCCTTAGAATGACACCAGAAGCTTAGCCAATTGTTGAAGTCATTCATTTTGTCCTTGTACTGTGGTATCATTCTGGTTGATGGCAGGATGCTACTCAGGGCTAGGGTCATACATGCCTGGGCTACAAGATTGGAGAGCTCCTCCATGTCTCTTTTCACGTAGTCCAGGGAAGTACATGTCAGGTCCTTCACACCAACATGGACAATGACAGAGTCATATTTGTACTTGTGGAGTGACCTTAGGGCGTGCGTTATCTGGCAAATCCTGGCACCCAACTAGCAGCTGATGTAACTTTCTCCTTGTTTAGCCCAGTGAGTGGAACATCAGTGTGCCTGACTATAGAGTCACCTATAACTAGAGTGTTGGGTATGTTGTTATGCCTTATGGGCTGTGGTTGTGTGGCAAACTGAGTTTGTGGGCTATGTGTCATGTGGGTTGTGTTGGGGGGTAGAGATTGCTTGTGTTTCTGCTTTGGAGGTCTCTGTTGCTTGGGCAGATTTTTATTGAGAGCATCCGTGAATGTAGGTGAGTGCTTTATGTATCTATATATGTGTTTTGATAACGTACATTTTGAGGGACTATGTGATGAGTGTGGTGTGGTGCAAGTGTTTACCCTCTCCTCTTGACTGTCTAGTCCAGTCTTGGGTGAAGAGAACTTTGCTTCTAGTTTGGTTATATAAGTGCATCTCTCACAGGTTGTAGTGTTAGGTGGTAGGAGGAGATGGTTGTCTGTGTACATGAGGCAATTTCTGTACTGCTCCAAGATGCCCAGATTCATCAGGTAGACTGGAGAAAACACT
The DNA here is from genome assembly GCF_019279795.1 of Protopterus annectens. Taxonomy (NCBI): domain Eukaryota; kingdom Metazoa; phylum Chordata; order Ceratodontiformes; family Protopteridae; genus Protopterus; species Protopterus annectens. Next base: position 996,292,066 of record NC_056727.1, on the reverse strand, counting down.
GGGAGCTGATCCATAGACATGCCTGGTTAGGTGTTTATTTATTAAGTACTAAAAACTGTTTTCCTCTAGAGAAGTGAGGAAAGTTGAGTGCTGTAGTAATTTGCAGCTTATTTGGTGCGTACAGTGAGTTCTGAACAAGTGCTGAGCTCAAAGAAACAGATTTGAGTGCTAAAACTAAAAAAAAAAATGGCTAGTTCTAAGGGAAAAATGGAAGAGCAGACTATATGATGCTGGGAATATTTTAACCCTAGCTAAGCGGCGATGCATAAAGTGTATGTATATATATATATATATATATATATATATATATATATATATATATATATATATATATATATATTTTTTTTTAAAATATAACAGTAGAAAATGAGCAAACTGATTTAAACAAATTAACCAATTAACCAATAAAAAAATAAAAACTGAGCACCGTTCCAGCTGTTTTCGATCAGACAAGTTCTAACTGCACACTCCTGCCACTAGGGTGCAGGGAAACCTTCTCCAGAAAAAGATGGCCTGGATTAGTGCTCAAGATATACAAAAAAAGGTAGATTCAGCAGGTCTGAATCTAGTCTTGTGCTACAGTAAACAAGGCATACCAATTTCAGAAAGAAACAGTTCAACTAAGCAGGCATAATAAGCCTTTAACCAGAAACTCCCAGCTCAGAAAAGCAGAATTTACCCTCTCTTCCGACAAGAGTGCAGACCACACTTTCTTAATGTAAAATAACTGGCCCTAAGCCCAAGTGCTTAAACCAGAACTAATACACTTTTATAGTAACAGAAACTAAGCCTTCAATCAGCAACTCCCAATATAGAAGAATGTAAGCTACCTGTCATGCCACAACAGTGCAGACCACAAACCTTCTTAATGTAAAACAAATGGTCTGAAGCCCAAGTATTTAAACCAAAGGCTTAGAATAACAGTTACAATTTAATCAGGCTACTAACAAGCAGTAATAAATGCAGCAGAACAAATGCAATTAAGTACTTTAAAGAACAGGCAGCAAAAGCAAAACAAAGTAATAAAGCAGGAAGAAACACAAATACAGCAAAAGCAGATGAATAAAGTGCAATTTTTTTATAACAATAGAAAATGAGCAAACTGATTTAAACAAGTTACCCAATTAATGAGTAAAAAAGCTCAAAACTGAGTCCTGTTTCCAGCAGTCTTCAATCAGACAAGTTCTAACTGCACACTCCTGCAACTACGGTGCAGGGGAACCTTCTCCAAAAAAGGTGGCCTTGATTAGTGCTCAAGTTATACAAACAAAGCTAGATTCAGCAGGCCTGAATATAGCCTATGCTACAGCAAACAAGGCGCACCAATTTCAGAAAGAAACAGTTCAAATAAGCAGGCACAATAAGCCTTTAACCAAAAATTCCCAGCTTAGAAGGGCAGAATCTAGCCTCTTCTCCCACAAGAGAGCACACCACAAACATTCTTAATGTAAAATAACTGGCCTGAAGTCCAAGTGCTTAAACCAGAACTAATACACTTTCAGAATAACAGACACTGAGCCTTCAATCAGCAATTCCAAACTTAGAAGAATGTAAGCGACCTGTCCTGCCACAACAGTGTAGACCACAAACCTTCTTAATGTAAAACAAATGGTCTGAAGCCCAAGTGCTTAAACCAACAGGCTTAGAATAACAGTTACAATTTAATTAGGCTACTACCAAGCAGTAATAAATGCAGAAGAAGAAATACAACTGAGTACTTTTAAGAAGAGGCAAAAGCAAAATAAGATAATAAAGTAGTAAAAACACAAATACAGTAAAAGCAGATGAATAAAGTGCATTTTTTTAGTAAAGTGTAAGGAGAGAGGAAGTGGGTTGGCCTTCTCAAATGTTCTCTCTGTATTAAATAGAGTGAACATTAGACTGGGAGGGGTGTCCCAGATCAAATTTACAGTAAGGGTGGGCAACTGCAAAGCCACCAACTATAACAACATCACAAGAAAAGGGTGGGAAGGAGGGAGAAAAAACAAATTCAGGAAAGATGAGAACAGAAAGCAATGCTAGAAAATATATAAAATAATTCAGTCAGGCAAAAAAATATTTCAGTCATGCAAAATTAAGTTAAACAATTAAATAGACAGAAAAATAAAACATAGTACTATCTTTAAAACTGCAAGTTTGTACTTAACTTCAGCTACTAATAAAGTTGATTGCAGCCAGCCAAACCACTCAGATATTGAGCAGAAAACAAATTCCCAGCTATGTGGTTAACACTTAAAGCAGAGAAAAACCCTCTAGGCTAAGAGTTAAAATCGAATAACAAAGTGGTGAGAACAGCAATAACCCCCTTTAACTGCAGAGGGAAAGACATACCACAATATTCAGTGAAACAATTAAATAGACAGAAAAAACTGTTTCAGGACAGATGAGAACAGAAAGCAATGTCAGAAAATATATAAAACAATTCAGTCAGGCAAAAAAATATTTCAGTCAGGCAAAATTAAGTTAAACAATTAAACAGACAGAGAAATAAAATACGGTACTATATGTAAAACTGCAAATTTGTACTTAATGTTTGCTTCTAATACATTCAATTGTAGCCAGCCAAACCACTCAGATATTGAGCAGAAAATAAATTCCCAGCTATATGGCTAACACTTAAAGCAGAGAGAAACCCTCCAGGCTAAGAGTTAAATATTGAATAACAAAGAGGTGAGAACAGCAATAACCCCCTCTAACTGCAGAGGGACAGACAGACCACAATGTTCAGTGAAACAATTAAACAGACATGAAAAACAGTTTCAGGACAGATGAGAACAGAAAGCAATGCCAGAAAATATATAAATAATTCAGTCAGGCAAAAAATATTTCAGTCAGGCAAAAGTAAGTTAATTAAATAGACAGAATAATAAAATTCAGTAAAATCTTTAAAACGGCAAGTTTGTACTTAACTTCAGCTTTTAATACAGTTGATTGTAGCCAGCCAAACCACTCAGATATTGAGCCAAAAATAAATTCCCAGCTTTGTGGCTAACACTTAAAGCAGAGAGAAACCCACTAGGCTAAGAGTTAAATATCAAATAAGAAATAGGTGAGAACAGCAATAACCTCCTCTAACTGCAGAGGGACAAACAGACCACAATATTCAGTGAAACAATTAAATAGACAGAAAAAACAGTTTCAGGACAGATGAGAACAGAAAGCAATGCCAGAAAATATCTAAAATAATTCAGTAAGGCAAAAATAAATTCAGTCAGGCAAAATTAAGTTAATCAATTAAATAGACAGAAAAATAAAATACAGCACTATCTTTACAACTGCAAGTTTGTACTTAACTTCAGCTTCTAATAGAGTTGAGTGTAGTCACCCAAGCCACTCAGATACTGGGCAGAAAATACATTTGCAACTATGTGGCTAACTCTTAAAGCAGAGAGAAACCCTCTAGGCTAAGAGTTAAATATTGAATAACAAAGAGGTGAGAACAGCAATAACCCCCTCAAACTGCAGAGGAACAGACAGACCACAATATTCAGTGAAAGAATTAAATAGACAGAGTAAAACTGTTTCAGGACAGATGAGAACAGAAAGCAATGCCAGAAAATATATAAAATAATTCAGTCATGCAAAAAATATGTCAATAAGGCAAAATTAAGTTAAACAATTAAAAGAAAAAGAAAATACAGTACTATATTTAAAACTGCAAGTTTATACTTAACTTCATCTTCTAATACAGTCAATTGTAGCCAGCAAAACCACTCAGATATTGTGCAGAAAATAAATTCCCAGCTATATGGCAAACACTTTGAGAGAACCCTTCCAGGCTAAGAGATAAATATCAAATAACAATGAGGTAAGAACAGCAATAGCCCCCTCTAACTGCAGAGGGATAGACAGACCACAATATTCAGTGAAACAATTAAATAGACCAAAAAAAAAACAGTTTCAGGACAGCTGAGAATAAAATAATTCAGTCAGGCAAAAAATATTTCAGTCAGGCAAAATTAAGTTAATTAAATAGACAGAAAAAACAGTTTCAGGACAGATGAGAACAGAAAGCAATGCCAGAAAATATATAAAATAATTCAGTCATGCAAAAAATATGTCAATAAGCCAAAATTAAGTTAAACAATTAAAAAGAAAAATAAAATACAGTACTATATTTAAAACTGTAAGTTTGTACTTAACTTCAGCTTCTAATACAGTCGATTGTAGCCAGAAAAACCACTCAGATATTGTGCAGAAAATAAATTCCCAGCTATATGGCAAACGCTTCGAGAGAACCCTTCCAGGCTAAGAGATAAATATCAAATAACAATGAGGTAAGAACAGCAATAGCCCCCTCTAACTGCAGAGGGACAGACAGACCACAATATTTGGTGAAACAATTAAATAGACAGAAAAACAGTTTCAGGACAGACGAGAAAAGAAAGCAATGCCAGAAAATATATAAAATAATTCAGTCAGGCAAAAAAATATTTCAGTCAGGCAAAATTAAGTTAATTAAATAGACAGAAAAATAAAATACAGTAAAATCTTTAAAACTGCAAATTTGTACTTGACTTCAACTTCTAATACAGTTGATTATAGCCAGCCAAACCACTCAGATACTGAGCAGAAAATAAATTCCCAGCTTTGTGGATAACACTTAAAGCAGAGAGAAATCCACTAGGCTAAGAGTTAAATATTGAATAGGAAATAGATGAGAACAGCAATAACCCCCTTTAACTGCAGAGGGACAGACAGACCACAATATTCAGTGAAACAATTAAATAGACAGAAAAAAAACAGTTTCAGGACAGATGAGAACAGTAAGCAATGCCAGAAAATATATAAAATAATTCAGTAAGGCAAAAAAAAATTCAGTCAGGCAAAATTAAGTCAAACAATTAAATAGACAGAAAAATAAAATACAGTACTATCTTTAAAACTGCAAGTTTGTACTTAACTTTAGCTTCTAATAGAGTTGATTGTAGCCAGCCAAACCACTCAGATACTGAGCAGAAAATGAATTTCCAGCTATGTGGTTAACTCTTAAAGCAGAGAGAAACCCTCTAGGCTAAGAGTTAAATATTGAATAACAAAAAAGTGAGAACAGCAATAACCGCCTCTAACTGCAGAGGAACAGACAGACCACAATATTCAGTGAAACAATTAAATAAAAAAAAAACAGTTTCAGGACAGATGAAAACAGAAAGCAATGCCAGAAAATATATAAAATAATCCAGTAATGCAAAAAAAAATATTTCAGTCATGCAAAATTAAGTTAAACAATTAAATAGACAGAAAAATAAAATACAGTACTATCTTTAAAACTGCAAGTTTGTACTTAACTTCACCTTCTAATACAATTGATTGTAGCCAGCCAAATCACTCAGATATTGAGCAGAAAATAAATTCCCAGCCATGTGGCTAACACTTAAAGCAGAGAGAACCCCTCTAGGCTAAGAGTTAAATATCCAATAAGAAAGAGGTGAGAACAGCAATAGCCCCCTCTAACTGCAGAGGGACAGACAGCCCACAATATTCAGTGAAGCAATTAAATAGACAGAAAAAACAGTTTCAGGACAGATGAGAACAGAAAGCAAGGCCAGAAATATCTAAAATAATTCAGTCATGCAAAAAAATATTTCAGTCAGGCAAAATTAAGTTAAACAATTAAATAGACAGAAAAATAAAATACAGAACTATCTTTAAAACTGCAAGTTTGTACTTAACTTCAGCTTCTAATACAGTTGATTGTAGCCAGCCAAACAACTCAGATATTGAGCAGAAAATACATTTCCAGATATGTGGCTAATACTTAAAGCATAGAGAAATCCTCTAGGCTAAGAGTTAAATATCGAATAACAAAGAGGTGAGAACAGCAATAACCCTCTTTAACTGCAGAGGGACAGACAGACCACAATATTCAGTGAAACAATTAAATAGACAGAAAAAACAGTTTCAGGACAGATGAGAACAGAGAGCAATGTCAGAAAATATATAAAATAATTCAGTCAGGCAAAAAAATATTTCAGTCAGGCAAAATTGAGTTAAACAATTAAATAGACAGAACAATAAAATACAGTACTATCTATCCTATGCCAAAAGAGAATCCCAGTGATTGTCCATTTCATCCTGCAGATACTTTTCATACAGGTCTCAATGTTTTTTTTTAAACACCTTTACTGAATTATCACTTGTGACATAGGCACATTTACATTTATATAAAAGTAATCAAACTGTGTTAACAAGTTAAAATTAACAAATATTATGCTTCACATATATTGCTATATATCATATAACCTAAGCTAATCAAATTGCTTTACGTTAAAATTAACAAGCATTATGAGTCACATATATTTCTATATATCATATAACCTATGCAATGTTACATAAATTATTCAGTTCCTGCACTTTTTTAAACAATAAACATCTTTATTAAACTATCACTTACAACATAAGCAATCATACATTTATATAAATGAAAATTAACCACACCGACACAATCCTAGTTACAACCAATTTACATCACAAACCATACTGACATACCCCCAGTTGCAAGCATTATACATCACTTATAATCAACCCAATCATTTTCAGTCAAACATTACATTGCTCATTTAAGTCCTGCCTTATTTTAAACCTAATTCCTCTCCTGTCTGTATTGTTCTTACAATTCCCATTATTTCCTACGTAGTTTGCTTCTACCTTTTATTAAAGATCTAAGTGCCAGTTGTTTTATCTCTTTTACTATATTCACTACTTCTAATATAGTTGGTTTAGATTTTAATTTCCATTTTCTAGTAATTGCTTTTTTGGCAGCCACCATAATTACAGACAACAAGGCCTTAAAATGTCTAGGCAATTCCGATTCTGCATCATAGCTCAGAAAAATCATTTGCCCCATCACACCAACCCTCTCAACCAGCATCTCTGACAGTGCACCCTGCAGGGAATCCTCAAAGTCCGCCAACCAACTGCACTCCCAGATAACATATTCCCATTTACCTCTTTCTTTCCTGTCACACCTCCTGCTATCTACCTGAGGAAAAATTCTCTGGAGTCTACTTGGGGTATAAAAAAATATCTTTGTAAACATTTCCAAGCAAAAATCCTAAATCTTCTAGATTTTTTGCATATTTGGGAGACATACATATGTCCTCTCATAGACATGATGATCCACGCAATTGAGGTAATCACACTGTAGAGGATAACTTTGCTTCAGTCCCTTTAGAATATCACCCTCTGTGACATTCAGAGTGTATCAGGAACAGGAACAGATTCCACAAGAACAACAGTGCTTAGCAGAACCAAAATGCATGGCACAGATGTTGACTTTTTCATGTCACTTCTTCGAATGATGGTCCTAATTTTAGTGTTAGACACTGTGAGTGGGTGAGGAGCCCTGAGCTTTTTAGTGAAATAACTCCTAAAATTATTTTGAATAGTCTTGGTGACTTTAATATTTACAATTTTAGTGACATTGATATGGATCAACAACATGCTGATTTCTTGGACTACAGGCTCATGTTTGTCTCAACTTCAAGATCTAAGATATGCAGTGTATTAACTAATGTGAAATTGTTTACAAGGACACTGAATTTAAAAGTTTTTTTAAGCACAAATCTGGTCATGTACAAGGCACTCTATACAAAAAAAAACTTAGCACATTTAATCCAATATTACATCCTTTGATACAATTTTTTTGAAAAAAAAAAAACTTGCGAATTAGGTTTTAGGCACATACTAACCCATAACATTGACAACACTGCACTTGTTTCAAATAATACAGCATTTAAATTGATTTATTTGTGTTGCATTGAATACTATCTAGCTGGAAGTTGTGGCCCTGTTTTTTCAGTTAATGCTTGTTAGAATTTAGTGCTTGTTAGAATTCCTGCATAGCCAGTGATAAGTGGGGGTAGTTTCACTTCATTGATATTCGGTTTCTGCCTTATATAAGTGTTACATTTTGGATTATTTTCTGCTTAAACTCTGAGCTTTGGCCGACTAAGACCTACTAGCAATCAAATGGACGTATAAGTGAATTTAAGTAAATCTTTATCTGCACTTTTTTCAAATAATACAGCATTTGAATTGATTTATTTGTGTTGCATTGAATACTATCTAGCTGGAAGTTATGGCTCTGTTTTTTCAGTTAGTTCCCCACCCACCCTCCCTGTTTTGTTTTGGTGTTAATCATGGTGGCTTTGAAACTGCCCACCCCTCTTGTAAATTTGAATTTGGATAGTCCTCCTGGGCCCATCTCATTTGCTCACTCAAAAAAATACACTTTATTCATCTGCTTTTGCTGTATTTGTGTTTCTTTCTACTTTATTACTTTATTTTGCTTTTACATCATCTTAAAAGTACTCAATTGTATTTATTACTGCTTGGTGTAACTATCATTCTAAGCCTTTTCATTTAAGCACTTGGGCTTCAGACCAGTTGTTTTACATTAAGAAGGTTTGTTGTCTGCGCTGTTGTGGCAGGACAGGTAGCTTACATCCTACTAAGTTGGGAACTGCTGATTGAAGGCTCAGTGTCTGTTATTCTAAAAGTGTATTAGTTCTGGTTTAAGCACTTGGGCTTCAGGCCAGTTATTTTACATTAAGAAAGTTTGTGGTCTGCACTCTTGTGGGAGGAGAGGCTGGACTCTGCCCTTCTAAGCTGGGAATTTCTGGTTAAAGGCTTATAGTGCCTGCATATTTGAACTGTCTCTTACTGAAATTGGTGCATCTTGTTTGCTGTAGCATAGACTAGATCCAGGCCTGCTGAATCTAACTTTGTTTGTATAATTGAGCACTAATCCAGGCCTTCTTAAAAGTATTCAATTGTATTTATTACTGCTTGGTAGTAACCTGATTAAAGTGTAGCTATCATTCTAAGCCTTTTGGTTTAAGCACTTGCGCTTCAGACCAGTTGTTTTACATTAAGCAGGTTTGTGGTCTGCACTGTTGTGGCAGGACAGGTAGCTTACATCCTTCTAAGTTGGGAACTGCTGATTGAAGGCTCGGTGTCTGTTATTCTAAAAGTGTATTAGTTCTGGTTTAAGTACTTGGGCTTCAGGCCAGTCATTTTACATTAAGAAGGTTTGTGGTCTGCACTCTTGTGGGAGGACAGGCTGGACTCTGGCCTTCTGAGCTGGGAATTTCTGGTTAGAGGCTTATAGTGCCTGCATATTTGAACTGTTTCTTACTGAAATTGGTGTGCCTTGTTTGCATAAACTAGATTCAGGCCTGCTGAATCTATCTTTGTTTGTATAACTTGAGCACTAATCCAGGCCTTCTTTTTTGGAGAACATTCCCCTGCACCCCAGTGGTAGGAGTGTGCAGTTAGAACTTGTCTGATTGAAGACTATGGGAACAGGGCTCAGTTAGAGATTTTTTTACTGGTTAATTGGGTAATTTGTTTAAAAGCCTTTTCTGATTGCTTGTAGTCATCTAAAGCTGTTTTAAGTGTATTCTTTACTGTTTGTAGTCATTTGAAGCTGTTTAAGTGAATTTTTACTGTTATTGCCTTATCTTTTCAAACAAAATCCTTGTTTCACACCTTTCTAAGCTAGTATAGTCCAGTTTTCAGGCTAGTGCTGAATTCAGGGCTGTGTTACAAGTTTCTGAGTTGCCCATACCTTACTTGGATAGAAGGAGGTTTCTCTGTTCACCTGTGAGAGAGGGAGCTTTGAGCAGCCATCTGTCCCTGGAGGAGTGGTTCCAGCCCAGAAATTAGTAGTTTATAGATCATTTTGGGCTAATTTCTACCTCTTTCATTTCCCTGCTGTAAAAAACACATTTGCACGGTTTTGCATGTATAGGCAGTGCCGGTTAGCTAGGGCTAAATTATTCCCAGCTTCACAAAGTCTCCTCTTCAGTTTTTCCCTTGAATGTAGTCTAACTGTCAACCTAAGCACTTAAAAAGCACCCTACAGTCCAGCACTTGTTCAGACCTAATAGCAAGCACTAATATACCCCGACACTTGATTGCCCAGCAGGGCAAGGCTCATTATTCACTCCTCACCAACCAAACAACTAAGCAGCTTGCCCTACTATTCAGGCATGACCAAAGGGCAATTTCAGGTATACTCTCCAGTCCAGCTGGTGAACCTGGGTATCCTGAGGCAATGTTACAACTGACTCATGTACACAGACAACCCTCTCCTCGTACCACAAAACATTAACATATGCGAGAGATGCAATTATATAGCTAAATTGGAGACTAAGCTCTCTCCACCCAAGACTGGAACCGGCAATCTTGAGGAAAAGGTTAACACTTGCACCACACCTCCAGCCTCACACAGACATAGTAAACCAGCACTGACAAAAAATGCACATAAATACACAAAATCATACTCAGAGACTCTAAATAAAAACCTGCAAAAGCATCAGAGACCTCCAAAGCAGACACCCAAAAAACCTGCACCACCGTCACAAACCAAACAACACAAAAAACACAAAATCAGTGTGCCGCACAATCACAGCTCTTAAGGCAAAATAAGATACCTAACACACTAGTGAGAGGCAGCTCTAAAGTCAGGCACACTGACGTCCCACTCACTAGGCTGAACAAGGAGAAGGTTACTGTTAGCTGCCTGTCAGGAGCCAGAATCTGCCACATAACACAAGTACTCAGGTCACTCCAGAACAAGTACAAATATGACTCTGTCATTGTTCATGTTGTTGTGAATGACCTGAGATGTACATCCCTGGACTACATGAAAAGAGACATGGAAGAGCTCTCTGATCATGTAGCCCAGGTGGGTATGACCCTGACCCTGAGTAGCATCCTGCTCTCACCAAGAATGATACCGTGGTATAAAGAAAAAATGATCAATTTCAACAATTGGCTAAGCTTCTGGTGTCATTCAAAGTGGATCCAGTGTCTGTAAGCCTGGGATGACATGCTCGCCAAGCCTCATTGCTTCGCAAGAGATGGCTTGCACCTGTCTCCCCTAGGCTTTCAAATACTGGCCAAGACTCTTGCTGCCCTCATAGTGCCTTTTTTAGGTAAGGCTCAAAAGTCAAACCCACCTCCATAAACAGCACAAATAAAAAAATGAGGGTTATGCTACTCAACACCAAGAGTTTAAATCTCAAAATGCACGTGCTCAAAGCACTCCTCAGTATGGAGAAAGTTGACATCTGTGCAGTAACTGAAACCTGGTTCAAGGCTCCACACAGCACCCCAGCACTACCAGGCTACAACTCATACCAAACATTTCGGCCACAGAACATGGAATGAAAGACAAAAGGAGGGGGTGTATCCATATTCATCAAGGATACCTACACCTCCAGGTTAGTGGCGCAGCATGATACCTCTGAGATCATCCATGTGCAACTAACATTGGGCAAATCTGCAATGCAAATTGTGGCCTGCTACAGATCACCCTCCATGACCCAGGACCACCACTCCACCTTTCTGGAGACATTGAAAAACATGAAGGTCCTACCGAACACCCTGATATTGGGCAATTTCAATTACCCTACTGTTAATTGGGAAAACTACTCAAGTACAAACTCTCAGGTCCAGCGCTTCCTGGAATTTACCAACTCAAATGACCTGGATCAGCTGATAAACGCCCCAACCAGAGGTGAAAACATATTGGACCTGGTCATCACCATCATGGGCGACAGGTGTTTCACACCAGAGGTCAACCCATTACTGGTTAGATCAGACCATAAACTAATCACTCTGGATATCCGCACCACACCACCACCCCCAACCAAGGAAACCACAGTGAAAAACTTTTCTATAGCAAACTTCACCTTACTTAAGACAGAGGTGGTAAGTTTCACAGCCACCACGCTAAAGGATAACAGCGTCCAAGATGCAGGAACCTTTACAAATGCTCTCTATGAGCACCTACAAGGATGCATGGATCGTGCCATCCCTATCAAAACCAAGACTCACTCCCCTAACAGAAGGAAACCAGTCTGGTGGACCCCTGCCATAAACAGGCTATACAATACAAGGAGGAAACTAGTTCAGAAAAAAAGCAAATCCTAAGAAGGAAAGGCATCCCTGATCAGTATCAGTAAGAAACTAAGGTCCCTCTTAAAATCATCCAAGGCTAACTTCAAAAGAAAAATAGCCAAGGATTCGAAAGATAACCACAAAGCCTTCTTTAGCTATGTCAAGAATCTAAGTGGCAACTTGCAGATATGCTCTGAGCTAGTGCAAAATAGCACAAAATATACTGACCCTACTGATATTGCCAACATCCTGGTAAATAGATTCAGTGCAAACTTCACCCCCCTCTCACTCCCAAAAGGACCCACAACAATTCCGGAAAAGTGTAGTGTCCCAGAAATCACAGATGCATGGGTGAAAACAGCCCTTTCAAAAGCCAAAAGCACAGTGTCAATGGGGCCAGATGGTGTCCCAGGCTGCATCTTGCACGAAATACAGAACAAACTAACCCCTCACCTAAACACACTGTTCAACCTCAGTCTCTCCACAGGCTACATGCCCATAGAATGGTGCACAGCAATGGTTATTTCACTCCACAAAGGAGGGGCCACAACTGACCCTGGTAACTATCACCCCATAAGCCTGACTAGCCTGGACTGCAAGGCTATGGAGTGCATCATCATGGAACTCATTAACAAAGACATTGGGAACCTCTAAACACTTGACCTGACCCAGTTTGACTTTGTTAAGGGCATATCATACCTACTAAACCTGATTGACTTCTTCGAGGCAGTCACCAAGGCCATTGATGAGGGGAAGGTGGTTCACACAGCCTACCTTGACCTCAACAAGGCTTTTGATACCATTCCCCACTCGGGAATTATAGAAAAACTCACCAGCCTGAACATAAACCCCTATGTCACAAGATGGGTTGCCAACTGGCTTACAGTCAGAACTCACACGGTAAGAATAGTGGACTCCAGGTCTGACTCTAAAGCAGTCACAAGTGGTGTCCCACAAGGCTCGGTCCTGGGACCCATACTGTTTGGCATATACTTCTCAGAAGTACAGACAAACACAGGAGGACTATGGCTAACCAAGTTCACCGATGACTGCAAACTGGGAGCCATAATTGACTCTCCGGCTGACATGGACATTCTCCAAAAGGGTCTTACAGAGATGGACACCTGGTGTCAAAGTCATGGTCTCAAGCTAAATGCCAAAAAATGCATAGTCATCCCATTTGGGAAAAACAAAACACCCATGAATTACCACATAGGGGCAGCCCCCTTAATACAGAAGAGGAAATAAGAGCTCTGGGGACCCAGATAGATGGTAATCTCTCCTTTGACAATCATATTGCCAAAGTAGTTAGAAAATCCTTCTATGTAGCCCATCTAATTACTAAAGGGTTCACATCTAGAAATAAAGAGGTTATAGTGCCCCTCTACTCGTTACTCATCAGACCCATCATAGAGCACAATGACCTATTTGGGATGTACCGCACAAGACACTTCCAACAGCTGGAAAGACCACAAAAGTACCTCACCAAGAGGATTACTGACCTCAAACATATGTCCTATGCAGCCCGACTGGAAAAACTCCTCAGTGGCATATCGCTTACTCAGAGGTGATCTCTGCCTGACTTACAAAGCCATGTCCAACTTAGAATTGATGGACATGCTCCACCTAAAGAAATCCAAGTCACTGCAAGCCACTCGCTCTAGTGAGCTAAACCTCACCACAACAATAAATAGAACATGCTGGAGGGATAGATTCCTATCACAGAGACTCCCCATGCTTTGAAACAAAATTCCTAACTACATTAGGCAGAGCCCCTCACTAACACTCTTCAAGAGAAACCTTGACGAGTGGATGGGTAACAGAAAATACACCCCTGGGATCACTTCATTGGCTCTTCTTGACAGAGGCTCAGTTAATTAATCAATGGGGTGGCGAAAGCTGACACACTCTGGATAGGCTTATAAATGCCCTCGGGCAGATAGCCTAGTACTTACCTATGAACCTGTGAACCTATGATACAAGTAAGCAACATTGGGAGTTATTTTGGATGTAGTTCATATCTCCCAGTTAACTCATTGCAGCCAGGTGACATCTCCAGGTGTTTCTGCAGTTACATCCTACGGACTCCTCTAGGAATCAAATATTGCTTGCTCACATTCACATTCATAATTCCAAAACAATGCCACATAGTAAAAGCTTTTATCTTAAAGCTTACATAATGGCAACCATAACTGTTGACATCTGACATCTGGCTAGTGCAGTTAAAGATATATTAATCGTTTTATGTGTAATATTTATTAATATTGTCATAAATTTCATGTTTTTCTAAATTTCTTGGCAACCAAGTTGCAAAGACAGAATTGCTTAGCCTGATATGAAGGCTCTCAGTTGGGTGAACTAAATGCTGCTGACAGTACGTGTATAACTTGAGAGATTACTGACATATAGTAAGTTGTTTACAAACTTATTACTAGCTTAATAGCTACTGTGTTTACCACGGTTTATAAAAATCAATGTAATACCTAGACTGTAAGGATTACTACCACTATTAAAATAGCTTGTGCTGAACAGTTTGCCATTTACGTTTATTTATTAAACCTTAAGGTTGCAGAGACATGAACATTTGTTTGAAATATGAGGACATAATTTGATTATATTAAAAAGCTTAGGCTCTGCCCATTAGAAGTCACACTGCAAACTTCCAGTGCTCCCATGGAGTGGATGACTTAAGGGTGATGAAAACAGATGGGGGGCTCATTCTCATGAATCAGAGTGATTATAGTAATAGGATGTGTTGTTTACTTTTGGATGAAACATACACAGAAGTTTCTAGAAATGAAATTATCATCACTTAAGGAAACACTGATGTTCAGTTATTCAATCTCTTTACTCAGGGGCAGATTAATGAAGAAGTGTATAAATATACAATTACTGATAAGCCTTTTATACCAGCTATCATTGGAATACCTAAAAATTTGTAAATATTTTAACTAATCCCCCATCTGGGGGTAACAATGGGTGCTGCTTGTGCCCCTTTGTTTGATAACTTGGTCATGGGCCATTGGGAGAAGCAATATATTTTATATAGTTCTTTTAATAAATTTGGGGCTTTTTATACTTGCATCCTTGATGATATTTTTCTTTTGTGGACCGAAGAAATATCCAAGATAGAGGCATTTGTGGAATATATTTATTTGACCACTATGTTTTTGAAATTTGCACGCTACATTAATTTACTGTGTATTAATTATCTGAAGTTGAAGATTAGTAAAAATATTGTGGAAAACAGATTTGCAGTTACTATATATAGAAAGCCCACCTATTGAAACTTTTTGTTACATGTTTTGAGTTGCCACCCAATATATTAGAAAAAGAGGCTAGTGTTAATGGCCAATTATTTAGGTTAGCAAGAATGTCATGAATCATGATACCTTAACTGAGAGGTTTGTAAGGAGAGGGTATCCTCACTTTGTCTTGAAACCAATAAAGGAGAAAGCTGCATCAAAGAAATATTAACTAATGCTACTAGAGAGGAAAATTATATGAATATTGATTTCAACAAGTCATTCATTATACTTTATAGTTTAGATTGTTTGACTTTTAGACAAATATGCAAAAACTGGGAGTTTTTATTAGCTAACCAGGAAATTAGGGATCTTCTAAATACCTCCCCTAGGATTATTGTTAAAAGATCCAAAAAATCAGTTTCAGTTCAGGATAAATCTGGTCCACTCTAAATATTGAACCAAAGAAATAATAAAGTGACCTGAACATTGAATATAATTAAAACTTTAATAAAACATGAAATCAAGTTAAAATACAACAGATAAAATTGCAAGTATAAAACACTGTCACAAATGTCTTCATCAGGCAGATGTCAAACAGTTTCTAGGATGTCAGTTAAATACTAGTTCAAACAATCACATGACCTAGTTATAGCTTAATAAAATTGATTATGTAATTTCCTAAGATGGGGTCTTAAATTTTCCATCCTATTCAAACCTGGGAAAAAGTGAGCTTTAAATCTAAAGATAAATTTTAACACTTCCTGTTCAGTTAAATGCATAATATCATCCCCCTTAGTGATTCAAATATTATTTTCAAAATCATGAATTTAGTATTAGTATTTAGTATTATCAGTCTCTGTGATATGCTTGTATAATGCATTCATTATAATTTTCCTGTTGGTGTCTGAGATATGCTGCCCTATTCTTTCTTTGAATTTCTGGTTGGTCATCCCAACATAGTATGCCACACATTTACAACATTTGGCTAAATAGATAAGATTACATGTATTGCAGTTATCATAAGCATTTAAAGTAAAATCATTACCATTCACTACATGTTTAATGGATTTTTCTGTATATTTCATAACACTGGAAGCTCAAAACACTAAAAATGAGAAAACTTCATAATATAGAAGACCAAAACACTGAAACTTCAAAACACAGAAAACTCAAAACACTGAAACTTAAAACACTGAAAACACATATCATACATATACTGGGTTTAAACAACATAAATCATAGCACTTTCTACCAAGTGTAAGCGGGGGGGGGTAAGCCCCCCTGTACCACCCATGTTGGGGGCTGTACTTAAATATATCAACTCCAAGATTGCAATTAGTGTAGTGAAGTGTTTTCAGTGTTTTGAGTTTTCAGTGTGTATATATATATATATATATATATATATATATATATATATATATATATATATATATATATATAGGTTCATAGATTAGTACTAAGCTAACTGCCCTTGCGAGCCATTTTAAGCCTAGCCAAATATCCCTTGTGAGACTCAAACCCTGCACCTTGTGCTTGCAAGGCAAGATATATATATATATATATATATATATATATATATATACATATATATATATATATATATATATATATATATATATATATATAATGTTTGAGTAGCGGGTTGTTCTTTATAACATAATTTATTTTTCAGGTTAGCACTTCTTTTATAACTGACATTAGGAGATTCATTTAAAGCATTCCTTAATTCTGGGATACCCATCAAGATGGGCAAATATTTGTGTATAATATGTTTTATTGTTGTTATATTTGTATCATAAGTAAGAATGTATTTATAAATTTGTGCATGTTCTCTAGTGACAATATTATTATAGTTCCTATTATAAAACAGGGGCTGTATCACGTTTATGGACAGCATCATTTTTAACTTTAAGTCCATCATTAGTTACATAACTTCTGTCTATGAAATCTTGTGCAGCTGTTTGTAACTGAAACTCCATAGTTGTATTGTTAGTACTGAGTTTAGGTACCCACAATAATTAATTTTTAACTATATTATTGAATAAAAATGGGGGGTGCATACTCCTTCTCTGTAAATATGTGTTCATCTTTACTGTTTTTTGTTTGTATAATGTAGTTTCTAAATGTTCAGTGTCTTCCTCGCCTAAAGTTACAGCTAAGAAATTAATTGTGGTGATGGATATCTCACTTTTAAATCTTAAGAAATCAGTAATACTAGAAATGTATGTTTTAAACTCCTCTAATTCTGACATGGTACCCAAATGAGAAGGAGATCATCTAGAAAACACTTATAAAATTTAACTCTAAGCTATTAGTAAGTACATTTTCCCTTTCCCATTGGTACATAACAACATTGGCATATGTATTGGTGATGGTAGTACCCATCACTATGCCTCTTACTTGTGAAGATCAGAATGATAATTAAATGGTAATGATACGATGAAGATGATGATCACAGTCTTGGTCAGTTATCTTTACTGCATCATCTTTTTCATCATAACCTCATCATGTATTTCTCATTAATTTCATTGCACCTTTATTACAAGCATCATCTTTTATAATGTTTCTTGTATTTTTACAATTTTCAATGCATAATCATCATCATCATTATCTTCATCCCATCTGTGTAGTCATCTTTTGCTTCATCATCTTTGTCATCATCATCATTGCATCTTTATCCTCATCATCATAATCTTTGACATCTTCACTGTATCTTCATTGTCATCTTCATCATTTCATCATCTTCATTACATCGTCATATGCAATATTATTACATATTCAACAGTGTCATCTTCATCATCACCTTCATTATCATATTTATCTTCTAGTTCATCTATACCATGATTATCAGCTTCAGACCACTGTCATATTCATCATCTCATATGCATTTTCATAGGTGCACTGAATACTCCAAAGTTTTCAGTGCAGCACTAATCCATCTATTACATTTAGTGTATGACACAAATACCCCCTTACTACATAGCTATCATTGAGATAATTCACATACCACTAGTTTTCTACCTAGAGTTGATTATCCCATGGTAGACAATTAGGGTTACACATGTGTTGTTATACTATGAGGACAAGCATCATGTACTTTACAAGGAATCCTATCCTGTCTATTTTGCTTTTACTTGAATTTAGTTGCATTTATTTAATGACTTATATTGTGACTGACTGAGTGACTTATCGTGCTGTATTTGTATGGTGAAGTCTGCTACAGACTACAGAAAAACCTAGCCCCTGCAAATGGTTTGCCCCAGTAATTGCATCATCAAAGGCCAGGACAATGACATAGAATGACATGGAATAGTGAGACAGCCTATAAGTTTTAGTGAAGTAACTAATGTCAAAATTACAAGCTTTAGAAACAGAAAGCCAATTGTAAATGATATGAGCATAATTACAGCAAAAAGAAATCATTAAAAAATACCACATTGCACATGATCTTCAACAAGGGTATTAGCTTGAACAAAAGACCAATTCCTGCTATTTCCTGGCAGAACTAACACTAATTACACACTGAAAGAAGTGTAATGCCATTTTCAGTAGCAGCAAGAATGTACACACCTAGAAAAGAGAAATATAAATGCAATACATACAATACATTTACATTTACGGAGAATGCTTTTATGTTCATTTATGTTCTGATATCACTACGGATGTTTTTATAGTCTTGATTGAACCAGAGATGTGATTTTAGGAGGGGAGTTTGGGAGGTATAAGAACTGTGTACTGGATCAGACGATAGTGGTACAAGCAAAGCAGATACGGGTAGGTTTTTGTGTTATTTTTAATTTGAATTCTTAAGTATGGGTGGAATTCCTTATGCATACCTCTCAGCCTCTTAGAGCAAGAAATCTGGACAAAGCCATAAATAGTAGGGGAACAAAGGCCCAAAAATAGGGACAGGTTTTAAATATTGCTCTTACAAACTTAAACTTAGAAGGTAGATAGAAAAACAGATTTTGCATTAGTATTAATTTTCTGGGGGGTATGAAGTCTGAAACTCAGATGCCTGTCATTATTTTTCTGGCTTTAGCCTTCATTTATTTACCAAAGATCTGCCAGAAAACCACAATTTTATGAGAAACAGATCAAAATTATGAGACAAAAATCTGGACATTATGTCAAAATCTATACAGTTGAGAGGTATGTCCTTATGTTGTTAGGAAGTATGTTCTTTAGCTGTGCCCTGTGATTGAGAACTCATAATCAGTGACTGATAAGGAGTTTGAGGCACTTTGCAGGATAGGTGCATTATCTGATTGGGAGTAGAGCTGGTAGGGAGTATATTTCAGAGACAGTTTGGACTAAGGACTGGAATAGTCATATAATTTTGCATTTTATAGGTAAGTGTAATGAGGAGTAGGTACAAACATTCAGAGATGACAATCGTAATGCTTTAGAGTGATATAAAGGTGTCTAGCACAAGGTTGTAGAAGGATGAACTAAAATATTCAGTCAGGGACTTTGAAAATACATTGTTTCACTGACACATGAAACAACATGAAGGCCATATTCAATCTGGAGCTGTAGAATGTTTTTTTTTAATGGCTGATCTTCCTTCTGGTGTTAGAAACAGAAGCTTGAGGCATATATAATGATGTTCAATCTGGTTTAGATTTTACATATTTAATGTAAACTGTAATTGTCCTGGAAGGGTCAACAGTGAAGCCTAGGCATGTATAACAGAATCAGTCTACCTGGAGTAAGAATAGAACTCACAGCCTTCTGTACCAAAGGTGAGTGTGCTGCCTGTTGCACCACTACATGATCATGCCACCCAGAATGCATCTGAACTCAGAAGCTAAGCAGGGTTGGGCCTGGTTAGTACTTGGATAGGACCCACCTGAGAATACCAGGTGCTATAGACATGTGTAGGAGAATACCTGTTCAGTTTCCTGGTTGTTGAACATATGGTGATGACGTGCATAGTACATTTTTAGTGTAGATTGTGTGTATACATTTAGTTTTGTCTATATTCAGCTGTAACTGATTACATTTTAACCATATTGATAGGTTATTAGTATCTTAAAATGTATTGCTCCTCTCGCCAGTTTTCCTGATCATGTGGTTGTGCTTTAACAAAGTACTTTGTTATATCGACATCTAAACATCTAAGTTCCAGTGCTATGGCTTCATTTTAAAGCAGCATTTGTTGTGAAACATGGTGTGACAGTCAAATTTCACTTTCACAGATGAAAATCTTTTATGCTGCATGTGCAATTTTGCTTTACAGTTACTTGCTTTGTATGTATATGCCTTGTTCAGGACATTAAAAATTACTTTACTCTTGCATGGTTTTTAAGATAACACTTCTTCAGTTACCATCCAACATAGTTAGGACAGTATCAGCATATCTCCATGCACTCTCCTTTTCCCATGCTATGGTGATATGCATTTGGTTATTCTTGTAGAATGCTTCATTCTTTATTGGTTCTTTTGACTTAATTTCTTCACTTATGTAGACAACAACCCATCTTGTCCTCCTAGGCTTTTATTTTCTTCTCAGTCTCGGCCATTAATGTTTATCATGGTATGTAGAGATCGTTTTTTTTTCTTTCTTGCTATTGGACTTGGCCAATGTCTCCCCTTTGCATACCCAATTCCTTCCATGGATGACAGCCAGGCATTCCTGGAATGGGCAAGAACCTCACTGCCAGTTTATTCCCAACCAGAGAGCTTTATCAGTTATCAGTTAATTTTTGCCCTATTAGGCAAAAGGCAAGCATAAGGACTGGTCCAGATGCTAGTCTTACTGGACTTCCCTCCCTGTCCTAACTTCTTCCCTTTAGGTAGATTGCACTCTACGTAATGGATGCTTAGTTAGGGAGAGTTATGCATAACACTATGAGCTTGTCCCACCTCTTACACATATGATCACCCAATCTCCAGTAGCTGTCAAGGCAGGTCTAGCCACTTCCCTCAAGCCAGGATAGATGAGGTGGCAACCATTGATTACTTCTAACCCTCCCTGTGCATTACCTCCAAAGCTAGGTCATAGTCAGGCCTCTATGTCAAAGAGATGGCCATGGTATGAAGGCGTCTTCAGTACAGTTCTATTTATGTTGTAGTTCAGTGAATGAAACTATGTCTAGGCCTCAGTTTTCAAATAGTATACAAGTCTTACAAACTTTTTACTCAGGCCATGGAGCTTTGAAGTTATAACTTTCCATGTAGTTATTATCATATAGGGTTTAGGCCTTGGGATTTATTTTGCCTATGGTAGAAGAATTTTTCCTTATAGTGTTGACTGTTGAAGAACAGAACTCTCCCTGTAAGTAATGACTGTTAAATGATTTTCTGTATTTTCTCAGTGAAGCCTAATGTTTTGTACATTAGAACAACAATCTTTATCAATAAAGGATTTTTTAGAGTTCACCCCAGACATTTGCAGATGACAGTTTGAATGATTCATAGCAGCATTTAAACCTATATTCTCAGATTCCAGTCCTAACCTTGAAGAGGTAATTTTACTAGCAGAGACCAGTATCTTTCCAGATAACAGTGAAAGCAAACACTTGATAATGCACCTCCAGATCAGCTTGTCATTGGATCACTCTCTGGGATTAACTAATGTGTCATCATGTCAATTTCAAATAGCACTCCTAAGAAATTTGCTTTTTGCCATTTTCCTAAGGCTTTTCTCCAATACAAGCATCTCCTTTGGTGACTCTGTTATATAATTTTCATCAAGGTCATTTTTACCTAGCTATATATATATATATATATAATGTTTCCTACTTTTCTGCTCTCATATACTGCTACCACATGCTTTATTATCTTGATACATGAAAAACAGTTTGCTGCATGTTCATGGTATTTTTCTGGTTGCACATTTCCAGTACATGATCCTTCTACTAATTTACTATTTTTCCTATGTGGTCCTGTACTGGATTCTCCTCTTATGGATAACCAGGTACTGATGTTTCCATAATTTAACTCATTTTTCACTGTATCAACAGTCTTCTGATGGGCTCCTCCTGCTCTCCTTTGGTTCACCAGTTTAGTGGCTCTCACTAGGTTCCTGGGCATCCACTGGAGACATCACCATGGATGATCATAGCCTGATTAACAAAAAATGGATATCTAGAAATGTGTAGCAGACAAGTTATCTAGCGTAATTGGCCTCTGTGAGCCACTGGGATCCTGTTTTTGTGTCAGCTTTTTCTGTAGCAGATGAGGTCTAAGATGCCTTCTGCTAGCAGAGAATGATGAGATATTTTACTATGATAGAGTAGTGCAGATTACTACAATATGCTGTATCCACAATACCACTAGGTACAGAAGTCTTTGCAACTAGAATATGACACCCATCTGCAGAGAGTGTCTGATGATGTCTACAGTTTTTGAGGCATTATGACAGACAGGTTACACATTTTAGTATTACTTGATACTTTTCTGCAATGTCTTACAGTGGAATTACCTGTATATATATATATATATATATATATATATATATATATATATATATATAAATATATAAATATATATATATATATACCACTGTGCAGCTAGGAATGGCAAGGCATGCAATAGGTTATGCATGAGAGAACAAAGTCCCATAACATGCAAATCTGTTTCTATACAGCTCGGGCAGCCTTAATTACTGTGGTAGCCATTTTGTTAATGTTTATGGGCAGAGATTTCAGTTTGTGCTGCTTGATAAAAATGAACTTTAGTATAATAATGTTTGTTTGTGTCTTTCGGCTTTTCCCGGTTAGGGGTCGCCACAGCAGAACTCTGGTCTGCTAATGATTGGTAGTTGATTTTTATGTGCTGAGTTACCAGCCCTGACGCACAACCTTCAATGAAGGTATGCCCATTCATGCATGTCTCCACGCAGAAGACAGTCTAGCTGAGAATCGAACCGGACAGCGTCTTACTGTGAGGCGACAACGCTACCACAGCACCACCATAATATTTTACCTTTAAAGAGAAGAATGCTTCCTCATCAGCAATGAAATGCTGTTATCAGTCTAGCTATTTGGTTCCATAGATAACAAAAACTTAAATGATACTTGCAGTCTTTAGTGCCAAATCCATGTACATTGCAAGAGGCTTGATAATACTGAACATAAAATATTTCCGGAGTATTTTACATGTAATAGTATGTGGCTATTATTTTAACACACTGTCACCCATAGCACAAAATGTAAACATGTCATGATTTTTCCTTTTAAATAATTGCACAGCAACAAATTGCTTTCAGCTAGCTTTGCAAATGTTTCTAGGTTGTCATTCACCATTTACCCGTGAAGTCCAGTATTGCCTTAGGTTGTCTGCAATATCCTTTAAAATACCTTTATTTACTTATAATGCTTATAATTTACTGTTAAAAGTAGGATTCCGACATTCACTTCTAATACAAAAAAAACCCTGGCATGTACTGCTGTTATGACGCAGCTTTTGATAAACATGTACCATAACAATTTGGATTTCATTTTGGCCACTAGAGGGATGTAGAACTATTCTGTGTTAAAGCTGTTTGCAGCCTCTGCATCTGAACTTCCACATGCAATTTGTAGAGGCCATAAGAAACATTCTTCAGCTTTGCAGTTGATTAAGCTTTGTATATCTGCTGCTTTTAATAAAACAATTCTGAGATTGGGGAAATCTCCTTTTTACTGGAAAACATTGCCTTGAGCAAGTAAGACTACAGTGTAGTAAGTGCCACCAGCCCCATGCAGTAGTAATAGTGGACAAATAGCTTTGTAATTTTTTGAACTACAAAAGCCCATGAGGATTATTCCTGTGCCTTAGGCTGTGCTTCTTCCAGTTAACTCATTAACTGCTAAAATAATGTCCTTTAAATGGGACCATTCACATTTATTTTTTTCTGTTTCCCAAACTAGTTAGATATTTTTTCCTGTCAGTCTCCTAACTTCTTTGTAAACAAACTTTTCATGCATATTATGCTCACATGGTCACCAGATTTTAAATAAATAAACTACAAAAAAGTCTCTGTTTCCCCAGGCTTTCTAAAGATTACTTGCAGTACGTGGGTTACAACAATCTTCCTGATCTGAAAGGCCTGACACTGATTTTAGAAGGTCCCTTTTTAGGTCCATAGGTTGGTACTAGGCTAACTGCCCTTTAGGCCATCTTAAGCCTTGGCAAATATCCCATCTGAGAATCAAACCCTATATTTTGTATCCATAAGGTAAACACCTTAAACATTATGCCAAACATATTGGGTATAACTCTTAAGCAGGTTTAATAATACAAGTACAAACTAATGGCTGTAGCTCAGGTCTAACTCAGGTTTATGTTATATCCTGCTATTAAAGTGAATGCTTGTCAGCATTAACTGGGCAGCTCCCATTAACTTTCTCTGCCCATGACTTACTATTTTTGTATATTAAGTACCATGCTTTTCCTTTTCACCTTGGAGAGGAGGACCAGCCAAACATATACTTATCTACTTCTTGCCTGGTACTTCTTCATTATTTTTATAGAACCACAGACACCAACACTGCAAATGGTTGAATAACCATATAGCAAACAGCATTGTTTATATCATGTCATACATGTGTGATTCATTTTTTCTTTTTTTAACATGTTTTATTCCCTGTGCAGCCGATCATCAGCTGCCATTGATTCCACTCATTTAATTTAGACATCGAGGAGGACCTCATCCCCTCCCCAAACCTAATACCATCATCAGAGAGGAGACCAGGCATCCCAATGCAGCACATTAATTTTGGGGTTAAAGATAGTTTATAATGTCCTACTCATGCCTGATATGCAATGATGTAAGGCCCTTAAGACAGAAACTTCTTTCAGCCTGTGCTCCAGCATTGTCAAGCCAGGAGAGATACCCTCAGTCTCACCAGCAAAGGTTATCATCCTGTGCTGTAACCCCCTTCCCTCACCCCAAGAGATGCAAAATTGTAAAATACAGCTACATTTCCTATCCTACCAGCCAACTTCTCAGATGCCGTTCTTGGTAATCTAACTTGTGCCTCTATTACATATGATATCAGTAGGTACACAAGCCTTGGAGGTCACCCAGTGCTCGAGTTAATAAATAGAAAGTTTAAATGCCTAAATGATTTCTTATAGCTCTTAGAACTGTCACTATGAACTCTGCACTCTCATAATATAATGCTTCTCTTTAAAACAAATGCTGGATTCCATCCCTCATTTATTTTCCATGCTAAAGGCCTCAGTGCTGGTGACTCTTTTCTCAACAACTTTTCAAACTGAACCCTATTAGGCTATGTATCATTAGGCCAACAGACACTCATCACATAACTTAAGCCCTAAGCAATAGCTCAAAAGGTTTGTTCCAGCACAATATTCTTTTCAAGGATCTCTGCTTCTTTAAATTAATTGTTGGGGGGGTCACACTTTAGATTACTTTTTGCGTCCTACTATTAGACCAGTCTGCCAAGGATGATCTTATTGAAATGCAATGCTTCAGATTGTATAGCCCTAAAGACCACATTTATATGTATCTTGCAAGCAATTTTCTTACCTTCAACCCAAAAATTTTAGGCATAATTAAAAATTAGTCAGTACCACAATGTTCTCCAAAATCTCAGAACTGGTATTCTAATTTAGACACATTGAATGCTATTAAAGATCTTCCCACCTGCACAAATATCTAACAGTACCAATCTTTGGTACCCCTTTACATAACTATAGTCAATATCTCTTTCTACTTTAATACCATTAGTTATAAAACTGCTCAAGAACTATTAAAACAGTATATTGGTTATGACCCAACAGTGCATATAGTCCCCTCAAAATTTCTAAAAAGCAGTAAACCAGTCTTACCACAACCCTTAGCCTTTGTCTTCAACCTTTCTCTAACAACATGGATCCCTGTCATTACTACGTTCTAAACCATCAAGTAACTTCCTATACTTATTATATGTCCCCTGCTTAACCTTTTAAGAAAAAATATCTACAACCAGACATTTGACAATTAACAAGTCTGATATATTTGCAAGCAATGTGGATTCTAGTAGAGATTACTGCAATCACTACAATTTGCTCCCTGTTTTAACATGTGTGGATAATGGCCTCATCGCTGATGACACTTTTCTCAACCTAAAATATGCACTGGAAACAGAAGACTTTAATATACTCATAAACAAATTATTATCCTCTGGCTTCTCTGATACATCACTCAAACAGTTTTCAAATGACATAAGCCAAAGACTATTCAAATCAAATCCAGTCACTGTAAATCAGACACACATGAGCTTTCCCCTGTGCATTGCCACAAGCTCTGATGTTTGCCACCTTTTATTTTTGTTATTCATTAATGACTTGCATTTGGACATTCCGAGAGTTAGCTGTATACTCTCCTCAGATGGTATTATGAATATAAACACAGACACTTCACTCAAAATACTTGAAACATGACTATAACAAGGCTTCAGTTCATTGAGGAATTGGTTAGCAAACAAATTGGGTATCATTACTCAGAAGGAACTGTTATGACCTTTTGAAATACACAAAAATCTCACTTCTGCTATAAAACTTCTTTCTGAGAGTCCCAACAAATAATCCTATGATGATTATACAAGTACAAAAAATGCCACAGGATTTTATTAGATCCCCAGTTTTTCATTTACATATCTTATAGAGCAGATTACAGAGGAAGTCCTTAACTCCTTCCTCAACTAAAGTATGTTTACAAACAATCACACCTGAGTCAGGATAGTGAATTGCCACTAAAATGTTTATTGCAGGACTAAAATATGCCATCCCTATTATAATCCTAACCCTTCCACAAAACAGTATGCAACTTTCAGATTTCAGAAAATAACATTTTATGGCTTTGTCACTTTGGATGTAATAAGGAATATGAGTGATTGGCTATACAAAAGGCTAACAGGCTCCCAGTGACCACATGGACAATTTTTCTTCCTGATTTATTAACCTCTGAGTTTGATAACCAGAAGCACTGCTTTTCACCAAGTAAGTGAACATCAAAACATCGTTATATGCTCTTCATAGTCATGCTGGTCTTCTACACAAAGACCGTTCTTCCACCCTGCATGTTCCAAATGCTGAAATACCATTCTCCAAGATCACTCAAGCATATCATTACTCTATACCCACTGTCATCAGAAAATGCAACAATCTCATAGATTTCAGAATAGTTTTCAAAGACCACCTAATTTTTCAGCCATTTTGCTAAGTTTCTTCACATACTTAGTGCATTTGCATTTTTTGTTTGAATGCATAACTACCTTTTGAAAACTAATGCAAATGTATATAAACTGTAAATACTTTATATATTATATCTATTGTAAATAAATGTAAATGTAATATTATATGTAGTGTAAAGATTAGTTTGCTTACATGTAATTTGTTTGTGAGAACTAATATGAACAAATATTAACCTGTTTTTTTTTAAATTCTATCCAAGGACATAGGCAACAACATAGTAATGAAGTACTCTATAGAGACATCAGCTCTTTCCATTTCAGTTCTTCTCCCCTGGGGTGTGACTGCAAAAGGTGTTTAGACCAGTTCATCTACTCATTTAAATGCAAATAAATAACTTAATGCATAAATCACAGGGGTATGTAAACCCCACTACTAAATTAACGTTACAATCCTTGAAGTGGATGGGCATCTGGAGCTTGTGCTAGAAGCTAAAATGTATCAGCTAAACATAACTGACATTGCCTCTATATACAGAGTGTTGTTTCTGAAGCCAGATATTTTAGTCAGATCTTTCCCTCATCTAAAGTTCCTTCAGCAGATGTCAGTAACAAGTATGGAGATATTCATGGGCCTACTGCTTGGGTGCCATATGGATGTAGTTTGAGATAGTAGTTGAGACAGTCCTCACTCTCATTTTAAGTTACAAAAAAGTGCTGCTTGCAGTTTGTTCATATGTGTCTAACAGATTTTTACTGAGCCCTCTTAAAGATCATGGGTGTGGTGCTTGAGGTGACATAGTTTATGTGAGAAATAATGTTAAAACTTGATGGGAGTGATTTTCTTGATTTGAACCTGACTAGTCAGGTATTTTTTAATTAATATATAATGAAAAGGATGAATATTTTCATTTCTACAACATTTATGAGACATTTTCATATTTTTATGTGTTAAAGTGCTTTCTGAGTATGAAGAAAAAGTCAGGCAATATGGAAAAGAACCAAAAGACTAACAATGCACTTTAAAAATGAACAATTAAACTTTCAAAGATGTCATAGTAATGCATTTCAGTTTGTTTTACTTATGCCAGCCATGTCAAGCATGATGAATAACTTTAACTGCGATAAAATTACAGTAGGGGTCAGTCAGTTTTATTGACAGCCATTGTGCCACCGATTACAGCCACTTAATTGACTGTCTGCACATCCACTATCTGAGTATGATTAAATGAATGAACAAATGCTAAAATAATGGCCACAATAATATATTTCAGTTCATTGCTGCAAAACACACACAATGCAATCCATTGTTTGATTGTGATCAAATGAATGAATAACTATATAAATAATAGCCACAGTAATGCTTTTCAGTTTGTTTCTGCAAGTCATATGTACTACAATCTCTTGCAAACCCCGCATGCAAACAGATAAAAACACACAGGTACACATAGAGACACAGACCATTTATTGTTAACCTACTTAATCTAATTTAGGTTCAAGAGAGAGCCAACTCCTATCTTGGCATTCGGTGGGTGCAAGACAGATAACATACAGATGCCTTCCCGGTAACTGGCATGGCTAAAGTGGGATTCTAAGTTCCATTATATATAAGGATACAAATCTATACTCTAAGTCTCCTATAGGATGGTTCACCAGTACACATTAACCCCCCCCCCAAAAAAAACCCAAGAAATTCACTGTGATCGTCATACATTATTAAAATTAGACATTTCCTTGCACTTGATCATACTTTCATTTTTGCTTTTTCTAAGTCTATGTGTCATGCACCAGCCACTGACACACACTAAACCAATAAGAAACTTCTGCTTGCTGCTTTATCTAGCAGCCCAGGCAGTCCACATTTTTGTTCCATCAGAAGTGTCAGAAAGACATGTTGTAAGACATTGCACGAACCAAAAAGAAAAGATAAACTGAAGACCACAGACGAAGAATCCTCTGAAAACACCAGTTTATTGCACCTCTAGTGCTTCGGCAACTGCCTTCAAGGAGTATAAAACATCACATAACTTACACAGTTTATATACCCTAATACATCTAACAATTAAACAAGCAGCCTAAACCAATTAATCAATAAACATTAAAAAATACTTAATACTACTTTCTCATCAGATAAGAAACATCCAGTTACATTCCACATTCAGACCCTGAGGAAATAACGTGTCATATTTCAAAATAAAAATACTTTCTTTATATAACAACTTCTTTTTATACAAATCATCAGAAAATACACCCTTCATAATATGTTCTAAGATAGTGGCTTGTAACCCATTTGGATTAGAATTGTGAGCCAGCATAAAATGTCTAGCAACAGGGCTATCTTCTTTATTATTTATAATATTCCTGACATGCTCCTGCAGTCTAGTTTTAAACTTTCTTTTACTTTCTCCTATATATACAAGATTACACGGACATTTCAATGCATAAATAATACCTTCAGTATTACAGCTATATATATTTTTAACCTCAAATACATGGCTGTTTATATAATGACATACATTGCAATGACCACAGGGTGAAGTTGTAAGACATAACTGTTTTATATTCAATAGCTGAGCATTTAAACATTGAGCTTTTGAAATATCTTACAGTTTAGAATACTTCTGAATGAGCAACTAATTTTTCAGCCAGGGTGCTGTTTTTCACATATTTGGTTGCATTTTAATTTTTGTTGGAATACATAAGTACCCTTTGCAAACAGAGAAGAATTTTGAGATCTATGCATGTGCAGCAGTAATGTACTTTATGTGCATTTCTTGAGTTCAGAGCCTCAAAAAGGAAGAGTTGATTATTTTTTTAAGTTAGAAGTTAAAAATTTCTTTAATAGAAAGATCATGTTTTTTTTTAAGTGGAGGCAGGGGATGTAGCCAAGCAGTCAGTACCATGAGCTGTCCATTCAGCAAACATTGACCAATGACTGTCCTTGTTAAGATCCACCCCAGTGTTCAAACAATTCTTAGGAATGAAACTCGGCAAACAAATTGCATTATACTTGAAATAAAGCACATTTCTTCTGCAGATAGATTGGGTCACAAACACTCTGCCTATCATATAGTACAGTTGAATAGGGTACTTACTAACTTTAAAATTATTCTTAGAATTATCATTCAAGATTGATGACTGGGGAGCTGTCAAGAGGATTAGCAGTGCTGTGACTGGACCTTCTCCATGACATTTCTTGCACATTCTTCTTCAGTCACTCAGTGCATTATTAAAGTAAGGCTGAGCAAAAACAGGGATTGTACAGATAAACAAGAGAACAGTACATACAAAAGCCTGGCAACCTGTTTATTATAGGCTAACACTACAAATTCAGTTTCTTTAGGTACTTCATGTATGCTGATAAATTCAGTTTCTTTAGCAGTCCTTGGGAGTGGGAAGAGAACCTTAGTTTTTCAAGTGAACTGAGAGCGTGGTGGGCAGTTTTGATGATTTTAAACCTATCAGCATAAGTTAAACATTCAAGCTTACAGCCTATTGAAGGCTTACATCCACTAAGGGATCTCTGTTTTGTGGCATAAACAGAATATGTTGAAGGGATAAGTATATACCACAGAGAGGACCTCTTCTGCGGATCTGTGTTCTACTCCATATAAAACAAAATATTTCTCTTACTGTATTCAAATGGATTTTGTATAAATGGATGCGAAACTGCAAATTCATCCCTGGTTTAACAACCATGTCCCTCAAGAATAGGGGTAACAAGTAAATGTCCCAACATTTTCATTATTCTGCCCACAAGCTTACAATGCTTGTACACAAAATATAAGGACTAAAAGCTACCATGGGAATGTAAGACTAGGACTTTTAAGATCCTCGCAGATCAACACCCTAGTAAGTACCTATGAACCTATGATCTTCAAGAAGGTTGAATGCCATAATCTCGCATCAATATTTTCTACTTTCACTGCACATATATATTTGAAATATTTTTTCTAATTCAGCAATTGCTGCTACCAACCCCTACATCTGTGCTAGTCACTTTCCATCAGTAGGGACAGAACTGATTGCAATGCTGCAATCATCTAGGCAGCCATGGTGGAGCTTATTATTCTCCCCCAGTAGCTGTCATACATGGCTATAAACATGTGTCTGGCATGTCTTCCCCTTGTAAGCATGTGTGTTCTTGCACATGTTCTATGAAGCCTTCTGCGAAGATGCTGCTTGGCAAAATCAAGAATATGTCCCTACCTCTTATGATGTATGATATGTATGTGTACCTTTCTTCAATAGGTGCAATTATTGTAGTGGGCTGGGACACTGCCATTTCCCCAGGGTGATTGAGTCAGAATTGGCCACTTAATTTCACCCAGGTCATTAGTCTGTTCTAAGTCATCCTAGTCATAGTCAGGGCTTTAACTGTTGACTGTAAAGGGAAGCTTATACATAATCCCTAAGGGAATTATGTAATGGATTTATCACATTTGCTTTTTAGTTGATATTTATTTATTTTTGTAATAGGTTCTCTATTCTGGTGATAGCTGCCCTCACAGTGCATTTCAGGCATCAATAGTCAAACAGATCTGGATCAGACATTGCCTTAGTTATTAGGCAGGGGTCACCTGTAAGTAACCTGTAAGAAACAGAATATAATGGCAGATTCTAAGTCTTTTCTGCATAATTGAAGTCTTCCATCCTTGCAAGTTTCCTCACAATGAATCATTGCACCTTTTCAAGTTGTTTCAAATACTTTTTTGAAGGTTATGGAACACAGTGCTGAATTCAATAATGGGTTAGATTAGTGAGTTATAAAGCGGACAGCAGTTTGCCTGAAGTGAATAAACATTTCCTTTACAACTACAGAGGTTGCAGAACATGATTTTCTGAATTGGTAGCTGTCCTGTCATTGGATTTTAAATTGTTGTATTCCATTGTCAGCTGATTTTTACAATTATGTCATTTTTAATGATTTGATCATTTAGTTGGCAGTAATAATTGAAGTCTTTTTTGCTCTGTATCATGATATTCAATAGTTATTGCCACTAAAGGGAAATCATTAATACTAAACCATTTTTGTAGTTTTTCTAGACCATCTTGATGAGAGTTGGCATCTTCTGTTTAAGTAATTATGACACCCAGTTCTCAATTATAATTGTATTTGTTCATGTATAATTCATCTGTCCCAATGTCCTATTTAAGAATAAGGGGCCAAGAAGAAATGGTCATTTAGCAAGCCCTCTGTGGTGTCACTGGTAAACCCCAATGTGATGAAAAGGTAGCCTCCCACCTTGACTTGCGTCCAGGGGCTTAAGTATTGTCTTACCCACTGAATTATGGATGAATTGACAAATAATGCTTTCAGTCTGTCAAGTGTTCCCTTATGAGAAAAGATCTTAAATATATTAGCAAGATCAGGACAAGCAGCATAAGCTGTTAATCATTTATCAAATCCCTCACCAGCTGTTAAGTCTTCAAAGATGGGCAAAAGGTTACCATACTTTTCAGCATGGAGCAAAAGTCTCCTATGTCATGTTGGACAAGCTATTTTATCACTCTGTCTATAATTTTACATAGAAGACTTGTTAGGCTGATGGGTGTATATTTGTTTGTATGTCACTCAACCCCTCTGCTTTGTAAATTATCATTGAATCTGTCACAGTAGATCTGAGATGTGACCAGATGCTAATATTTTGCTTAATATGACTGATAAGGAACTAGCATGGATTTTTGAGTCTGTATAAGAAACTACTAGTTATGTTGTTTGGCTGTATGTAACTCAAGATTTTAATCGTTTGTGACAGCAATTAGTATGTATGTCACTATACAATAGATCTGCCCACCTCAATACTTCGATATACGTCTTAACTTATTGTAAAGTTTGGATCATTTTTTTCCTCATAAGTCCGTGGACTCTGTATTGTGGCTGGGTGATAAGGTCATTATTTACTGATAACATGTTACATTCACAATTTCCTTTTCAATTTGTTGTTAAAGTTATAGTGTTAATTATTATTGCTCTCAGCTTTTGAAAATTAAGTTCATAGCCTGATCTGATGAGTTAATAGATTCTGTGGTTTAGTTAATCTAGTTTTGTTTATATAAAAACAAAGAATATATATATGTGGCATATAATCAATGAAAGTCCTAAAACTGAAACTGCAGGTCAAGTACTATAAACAGATTTGAATTACTTTCTTATGATTGGTACTTTACATAGCTTTTCCCCAGCACTACTGTTTTTGTCTTTTATAACTCAGTCATTAAGAAAGATAGAAAAGGTTTTGTAGAGATCCAACAACATGAAAACATAAGAACCCAGTATCATCCATGAGGAAAATATGGAAAACCATTGTTGTACAATTGTGAGCAAAACCTTTTCTGGAAAGCATATTTGTGTGTGTGTTTGTGTGTGTGTGTGTGTGTGTGTGTGTGTGTGTGTGTGTGTGTGTGTGTGTGTGTGTGTGTGTGTGTTTATATGTGCCTATTCATGTATATGTGTTCATGCATAGTTGTGTGTGTAATGAATGGAGGTAACACTGCTGTCCAAAGGTCCAACTCCAGAAATAAAAGACCAAATATCAGTAGAAAACAGGAAAGGACCACCATGAACTGAAACATAAACCAATGTTATTCCAAGGACATAATATAAGCGCTTTCACGTGCTACCAGGGCATGCTTCATCAGATTTCAACAAACTAATTAAATTCCAAGATATATATATATATATATATATATATATATATATATATATATATATATATGGATATTTCATTTGATTCAATTAACACACATCATATCAATCAATCAATCAAAAAAAAAATTAACTCATTGTTACACTTCAGTCGCTAGTTTTTATAGCTATATTATACAATGCATTAAAGCCCTATTCATGGCTATGCTACTTACCAAATATTCATAAGTTAATATAAAAATATCAAAAAACAAATTCATTCTAATTAAAATGGTTGTGAAAAATAGGAATAAAAATCTTTTTCACACATTTTCACAAAACATTCTACATTAGCAGGTGCATTTGGAATAAAAGTGCTTTTACATTTGTAACTATTAATTGGCTGTGTGTCCAGTTTATTAACATCGCCAAACATCAATTTGAGTGAAATGGCGCGTCCAAACAGTCTTAGGTCAGTTAATAGTTCGCTAAGGCTGTTGCCTTGCGATGGAATAAAGGATAAACCTTTATTTAATAAAGAAGAGTCAGCAGAGCTCAGTTCAAACCTGTTTATATGGACCATAGTTTCAAGTTCAGTTTTACAGTTAGGCACCAATAATAAGAGGGCTGGTGACAATATGAATTATTTAGAGTCAGTAGAGTTATGTTGGATTTTTAAGCTGAGAGCGCATGTGGAACCGGGGCTTAATTGATTTGTTAACATTAAACCTATTCTTGCTGCATGTAGATAGGTAGATAGTGATTATGAATATTTATTTACGTTGTTGTACATATGGTAGCAATATTTATTCCATGTATTTATATGGTGATATTTTATTGAACATCATATTCTATGGCTATATCTGATATATTTATCTATATATTTATATTTATATAATGTATATATTCATATATATTTTTATATATTTTTTATTATTTTTGTTTTTATTTTGATTAGAATTAATTTGTTTTTTGATATTTTTATATTGACATGAATATTTGGTAAGTAGCATAGCCATGAATAGGGCTTTAATCCATTGTATAATATAACTAAAACCTAGCAACTGAAGTGTAACAATGAGTTAATTTTTTTTTGATTGATTGACTGATATGATGTGTGTTAATTGAATCAAATGAAATGACTATATATATCTTGGAATTTAATTAGTTTGTTGAAATCTGATGAAGCGTGCCCTGGTAGCATGTGAAAGCGCTTATTTTATGTCCTTGGAATAAAATTGGTTTATGTTTCAGTTCGTGGTGGTCCTTTCCTGTTTTCTACTGATAGTTGTGTGCGTACAAATAATTTCTTAGACAAAAAAAAATTTGAAAACTTTCATAAATTGTGCAAATGTGATCTCATGATGGA
This sequence comes from Protopterus annectens, assembly GCF_019279795.1. Classification (NCBI taxonomy): domain Eukaryota; kingdom Metazoa; phylum Chordata; order Ceratodontiformes; family Protopteridae; genus Protopterus; species Protopterus annectens. The sequence goes on along the minus strand of NC_056727.1, from coordinate 996,256,783 downwards.
AAACCTAATGTCATATACTCATGTCCCTCCTCCTTCAAAGCTAACAATGCATACTTTAAAAACATTAAGATTTTTACATTTTGGTTAATCAGAAAACTATTAATTATACATCCCTCTGAAAATGCACCTTAGATTATGTAGAACCACTGTGAGTGAAATAGTTTCCAGAAAGCATGTGCATACATGACACTCGTGTATCTTTCATTTTATATTGTATAACTTGTGAAGTTGCCTTTGACAATGGGTATTTACATTTCCAGTATGTGTTTAGAGCTTTACATATGTATACTGGTATACCTCGTGGAAATTACAAAAACTCATGCATGAAAGTAATAATTTAGAGACAGATTTAACTATCTGTTACAAAACAACACTGTAAAGACATAATCAGCTACGTTTTGCTGGCAGTGATTGGGAAATGTTGCTGAAGGGCCAACAGAAGCAATCGTTCATAATTGGTTCAGAAGGCCTATGTGAGGTAATTAATTATTTCACTCCCTGTGGTTATAGTGTGCATGAAGTTAATAAGCACTATTGCCAAAATGAATAAATGTCAGCAAGACTTGGGTACCTTTTTGTATAATTTCTAGAAATATACTAAAAGTAAATGCTTGTGATGCAAGATTGCAGGTTAGATTAACGTCATAACTTGTATCACAGATCTACAGTTTGCATTTCCTTTTCATCAAAAATGAGGTATCTCTGATAGGTACCAAACTGATCCTCACTAACTTGTTTACGTTTTCTGAAGGCAGAACTTCATTAAGAATACTAAATCAGTGCATTAAGAAAACCTCTTTAACTTAGCCATATACTATTGTTAAGGGCAGGAATTGCTATTATTGAAAAAACAAGCTTATACTGTAGACTTGCATAGCTAACAAAGTAAGAAATCAAATGCTCCTTCCACACATCAAGAAGGAAATTATATTCACTCGTGACCAAAGATTATGTCAGTCTTAATATAGTTTTGTTAGAGTTTCCCTTTCATATTCCCCTTCTAATAAAACATTAGAATCTGCACTTGTCAACAGTCTTTTCAAAACATTAGGAACAGTAAGACATGATTGTCTTATTTTTTTGCATGTTTTTCATCGCTACTGTTGCTCTTGTTACAAACTATCACTTTGTGTTTAGTGGATTTAATCGATAAAGAATGTAAATGTACCACCAAATAAATAATAGCAAACTGCTGCTGAAAAATGTTACATATTATACCGCACAGAGCGGTAGATTATATGCTAAAGACTTGTATTATCTGAGACTAGTGGGGCAGCACAGTGTTATAGTGGTTAAGCCCTCTTCCTCACAGCTCCAAAGTCCAGGGTTCAGTATTGATCTCTAACCATTGTCTATACACAGTTTGGTTATTCTCACCATGTTTGCAAAGGTTTTGTCTTGGTACTCCAGCTGCTTTTCATTTCCCAAAAGCATGCTAATTGGTTTACTACTCTAAAATGTCTGCATGCATTGAAATTTCCCTTGCCCAGATCAGAGTTGAAAGGGGTTCTGGGTAAACCAGTTTTCATTATCTAGTTAAGAAATAAAAAATAAATAACACTGAATGATGCAAAAAAAAAATGAGCTGCAATAATGTCACTGACATATTGTTTGATTTGATGACTTCTTTTTTCAACACAATTTTAGATCATTGCCACATTGATATAATTTGGGACATTGACACATTTTTCAGTCCTTGTCCTTGTAATACTTAAATTCCTTCCAGTGACCAAAGTGTTTTTTCAACCATGTAGGCAGACACTGAAGCTACTACACAGATAAGCGCTGTTACTGATTCTAGACAGAAAACTGTATTCATTATGCTGACTGATACATGTTAAACTGATACAGTGGAAGTGGCTAGGTCAATTACTGTAACAAACAGTAGTTGTGGTGAAGAACCTTTTTAGCTTCCTTAGGAGTCAAGTAATATCCCTTAGTGGTGCTTTAGCTGCTGGAAGCAAATTTCCTGGAAAGAAAATAGAGGTGACAGAACTTAAAAACAAGTTTCAAGTCTGCACAAGAAATTTACGTCAGAGAAATGAATGAGATGGAATATCTGAAGTAAGACTGATTGATACATGTTAGAACAAGGATGCACTTGCAACATTAAAATATACAGAATTAAGCTTCATGCTCAAGTTAAAGAAAGAAGCCAAGAATGAGGAACTAACATCAAACATTAAGCCAGGAAAAATAAGTAACTAACTACCTAAATAAATAAAAATCCCAAAGCAAAGGTAGCAGTGATCTCATCAGGGATCATGGAACATTTCTGGTGAAAGTTCTGGAAAGCAATAAAGGCTATTTCTGCTAATAAACTTTCTTCACAACAGTTAGGACTGGCCATAGGTAAACTGACGCTCTAGGAGGAAAGGCTCTGTGGTGCACCCCAACTCCCCCAACTTGATTACTTTTTTTTATTTTTTTTACTTCCTTTTTTTCACAGTTTGTCTTACTCTTCAGTTTTTTTCTTTCAGTTATTCATTCATTCATTATGCAGTTCATTCATTCATTCATTCATTCATTCATTCATTCATTCACCATGCTCCATTTAGGCAAGATTGCACTCTGACTACTGTAGAGGAAACAACTGCATTGCATTAAGCTGGGGGTTGTAGCCCCTAGAAACATGAGGTTTGTAGATGCTCTGAGATTTACTTTAGAGTTTTTTTCACAACTTTTTATCCAATGATTGCCTGAACAGAAACTATGATTTTGGAAACAAATCCACTCTTACTCTTCAACTCTGCATTTTCCTGCATCCTTTCAGCATATCCTAACTGACCTAGAATTCCCTGTAGTAACTAAAATAAGCAGGGAGTTGCTAGGCACCCAGAAGCCATAGGGTTACATAGGTGCTCTGAGGTGCATTTCAGTATATATCATCTGGCCATTCCTAAACACGGAGAACTGAAGTCCAGCAAAAAAGAAGTAAAGGGGGTCTGTCAATGCTGTTGCTACTAAATTATAGCTTTTTTGCCTGCTAAAGTACATGACGAAGCTGACAGTGACAATGGTACACATGCCACTTTCCATCTCCAACATTCCCAAGGTTACATCGGACATAAAGGAAGTAGATGCTCTGAACTGCTTGACTATGTAACATCTTCCTCAAGTAGATACACTACATACAGCTCCCACAGCATGTCATGTTGTATTTACTTCCCCGGTACTATCTACACCAATGGTCAGTTATAAAATTCTGGAGAGAGAAACCATTCTCAGAACAGTAAAAATACCCCACATTGTTAACCTTTGAAAGTCAATGCATGACTGAATTCAAGCTTGCCAAGTATAAACATTTGTTGGTGCATTTGAAGATTCTGACTACAATGAAAAACAAAAACAAAAAGCTTTTCTCTCTCTTCTGAGAATGAATAGCCCTTAATTATCAAAAGAATGCTTATCTTTGTACATTCGGTCATATTATGAAGATACGCAACCTCAATAGCTCACCTTTAGTGAGACAGGAGATAGTATGAGAGACATGTATAGGTGGTCATTTTCTGATATTTTTTAACAGAAGATACAGGGAGATACAAAAATTTCCAGCATTTAGGGACACAGATTTGTTCTATAGTTAAAAAACTTAAAGACTTATTAAGTACAAGAATAAACACCCAGACACGTAATGACCAGCGCATAAGTGTATAGATTTGTTAAATAAATGCAGCAAAGACAGGTTAGTTCTATATTTTAATTTGAAAATAGTTCCAGTTAACTCAATACTTCATATAACATCATCCCACATTACATGTTTACCTTCTGCAGCAATTCCATTTAAAAAAAAAAAAGTTAGGGTGCTGGTCAAGTTTGGTAGAAAGTATGTACTTTAAGTTTTCCAGCCAAAAGAGTTACTTATTAGTTGACACATGAATGATTATCAAGGTACAATCTTATGGCAAAGTCAGTGCAATTTACAAAATTATCAGAGTTTAAGGAATAGGATAGTTGCAGTAATTAACAAAATGAGTTGACAGAATTATTGACCATCCTTTGACGTGGTCTTACGACTCAGTTAATACAATGTCAAGGGTTACCATGACAGGAGTGGATGTAGTAAGGCATGCATTGATTTGTTCAGAAAAAATTACTTCAGGATTTTTAACAAAAAATTAAAGGTGTGCTGTTACAAGCAATTTCTTGTTTGACTAACCATTTACAGTCTTCAGTACTGCAGGAGAGAGAGGCGAGGTAACAGAAACCATTCATAAGGCTTACCACCCAGGAGTTTTTCAGTTCCACAGAGGAAACAAGTACCTTGTTGATAACTTCCAGCTTATAAGCATAGAAGAATAGCTAAAGCCCCATCTAATATTACATTTTCAGATAAACATTTTAATTGTGCTCCCTGATGTTATACTTTATTTTATATTCTTCTATCACACAATCCATGTAATGTTTACAGCATTTCACAATCTACATATCCAATTATTATGGCTGTACTATAAGTTCTTGAAAGAGAACGCCTTGCAAACATACCACCTGACATAAGCTCCCAGAAAATGCCCCTACTGAAACAGCAGGAAAAACATCAAATGAAGCTTTTTTTTTTTGCATGGAGTCCCTACACCCACCACATGGGGAGCTCCGTCTTCCCGCAAAACATTGTGTAGATATACACCAACTTCACAGTTACACAATATCAGGGGAAGAAGAAATCACCTATCATGGGTTTAAAGGAGCTCATTCAACCATGATCTCCATACTGCAGAAACCAGTCTGGCAGATGCATTATGGGAATTTGCTTTTTGCAGTATTATCTTGGCCATTTAGGTTTCAGCCATATGTAAATATTTTTGTTATTACCTATACTTATAGATAAGTATGTATGCCATGAAAGTCCATGCAGTGTACTGCGCTTTGCTGTATCCATTATGATTCAGTGCTGATTGCAAAATTACCAGGAGGTTTTCTGTTTTTGACAGAAAGAAAAGTACCTCATCTCTAACTGATAGATTATTATAGCAATAACCCATGCCTGGGTGTGGGTAATGCTGGATTTACCCACGGTTGGCATGGTTTGCTGTCTGGTGTTCCGCGGCAGTTCTGATGTACTGCGCATGCCTACACAGTACATCAGAGCTGTGGGCAAAAGCAACGGAGAACGCAAGATCTCCATTGCTTTTTACTGTCTTGCTATGTTAAATGGGTTTAACATAGCGAGACAGCTTTAAAATAAGCAACAGAGATCTCCGTTGCTTATTTTAAAGATGTCTCGCTATGTTAAACTCATTTAACATAGCGAGACAGGTTAAAAAAAAAAGCAACGGAGATTGCAAGATCTCCGTTGCTTTTTACACACTGTGTCGCTATGTTAAAGGAGTTTAACATAGCGAGACAGCTTAAAAAAAAGCAACGGAGATCTGCGTTGCTTTTTTTAAACCTGTGTCGCTATGTTAAACTCTTTTAACATAGCGAGACAAGTTTATACTAACGGAAAAAGTCCGGGCGACCGGACCTTTTTCCGTTAGTATATTGAGGGATTTACAACGGGCACGCTGGTTGGGCTGGCCAATCAGCGTGCATGTTTTAGAGGAGGCATTGTATAATATGAAATTAGATATGGATGTATTATGGAATTTGCTTAGGTGATTATCTGTAATTCACAAGGTTGTTTCAAAAATCTGCATACTTGTAATCTAGTTCTCTTGACACTGTATGGCTTATACTTCTGAATTAAATACAACAAAATCTTTCCTCTCACTCTACAAATATGCAAACACAAGTTGTTGTGCTCTTGCATTGTCACATGAAAGCTACAAGTTCTTGGATTTGATATACATTAGGAAAATAAACACATAAAGCAGGATAACACAGTAAATAATGTAAAGCTATGGATCAGAGACTAACCCTGGTATACCAATTCAAATAAATACATTTTGTGAGACTACTTAAAATCACTGTGCATTGTGGACTATTTCAGAAACCTATATCTATCTATCTATCTATATATATATATATATATATATATATATATATATATATACACACACACACACACACACACACACACACACACACACACACACACACACACACACACACACACACACACACACACACACAAACACACACACACACACACATATATATATATATATATATATATATATATATATATATATATATATATATGCATGTGTGTATGTAGATGCATGCTTTTAAATCTTTCTCTCTATATATAAATATTATATATGAGTATATTTCTTTAGAACTCCAATGAACTTTCATCCACAACAAGTATTTCAAAAAAAAAGGTTATAGCTGAACACTACCATCTAAAACAGACTGTACATGAACTCCTGGAATGAGTGTAAGATGTATGAGATACAGTTCACACCAAAAATGCAGGACTCCCAGAATCAAGAGCTTTAAATCAGCTTTAATGAAGTGAATCAGTCTATGGATCATCAGTGGCTCCCTCCAAATAACATACTGGTTTCCACAAAAGGCATCATCAGTTTCAGTGATGATATGGCTGTGTGCGCATTGTTTCACTTCATTAAAGCTGATTTCAAGTTCTTTGTTCTGGAAGTTCTTTTTTTTTTGGTGTGAAACATATATATATATATATATATATATATATATATATATATATATATATATATCTAAATGATAAACACCAGCTTTTTTACTAGCATTTATACCTGACAGTGGTTTGATATACCACATCATGATGGTGCTTTAACAGTCACTGGGCACACCAGTGCCATTCAGTGGGTCATTTCTGAATATGTGTGTTCTCAGATTTTGCTTTTATTTTGCATAGCAACATTTGTGCTATTACTAATGTACCACAGCTTGTATTGTAGCTTCATAGGTAAATCCTAGATTAACAGTCTGCAGACTATTAAATGCCTAGCCAAGAGCCAGAGGTCAGAATCAAACCATGTAACTTCCATCTCTGAAATAAATACCTTAACCATTATGCCCACCACCGCACTTGCATGTTGAATGAACACTGAATACATCCTGATGGCCGGACAGAGCATGCATGTGATCAATGTGATCATATGACATGAGCTTTGACATGTTTTGATACATTGCCTGTTTGTAATAGTATAGCATTTGGTGCCTAATACTCAACTCTCCATTATTACCCTGAGAGTCAACATCTGTTTAAGATATTTATTGTATGAGAATCATAGCATTTTGTTTGTGAGACTACACTTTAAAGCTCTAGTTAGGATTTCTTAGTTATCACCTAGGATTCATACACCATATCCTTCATGAGAAGTACTGGTACCTAAAGTATGTGTACATCAACTATCTTAAGTGTTTGCTACCGATAAGTAGCAGGTTTCATTCAGTATGGATGGTGCTCTTTCAGTTCTGTGTTGATCTCTTCATACTCCTCTGTACGACTTTCCTTATAACTGTGATATGCAATTATGATTTATAGCATTGAGGGTGCTGTTGCATTATACTATTTTACTACATATTACTATGGAAATTTCATGTCACTTAATGATGATTTGTCCATTATTTGTATTCACTGCGTCTTATATAGGATTCCTGATAAGATAGACCCCCCCCCCCAGTGATAGAAGACAATGTAAAGGAGATGCCAGATCCCTGGCTGGAGAGCCACATTCCAGGGAGGAGGGTGGATCACCAGCAGATGAGCAGCTTGGACCAACACTTACTATTGTTTCAATGGACAAGCAATGCCATGCTCTGCCACCAACAGGTGGCATCAGTGACAAGATGCAGAAGGTTGTTACATATGTGTTCTGGACACAGATGCAAACCATGATATGGGACTTCTTTCAGGATATGGCTTGTGTCATATGCTAGTCCTTCCAGAAGATTGCCACAGAGCTCATCTGTGAGCTTCAGCCCAACCAGAGATGTCCTTGGAACCATAAGTATAATCTGTGTGTTCCTTCAGTGTTATGTAGTCCATATATGACAGCCACATAGGTTATAATTCTTATTGCCATGGGAGATATTTGTGCACATTATTCCATATGACAGTTGTGCTTTCCCATGTAATTTCTCTGATAGTGTGCAACAGACTGTTTTCCATTGGTATTCTTTGGCATGTCACCATTTGCTGTACATGCCAGATGCATTTTAATGCCTATAACATGGAGACCCCTTGTCCTGTGCAGGGTATATCTGGACATATTTCAGTGATACTCACATTTAACATCCACGGCTGTCTTCTGAGCAATGTGTTGTCACTTGAAGACATCTCATTTGGGATTAAATATTGCATATGTGCAATGTATTAAGGTATACTAGATATGGGCAGTATGGCAGCTGTGATTTCTACCAATATTTGCAGGACTACAGTGATACTACTTACATATGCCTCTCATTTGTATCTGTACTGAGGAGCACAATAGTCATAGCTGACCACAGAAGCATATTTTCTCCATTGCTACCTGCCTGTGTTGACATTACCATCATACAGACAGTGTCTGTACACCTGTGATGTAGCCATACTGTTAAGAGTGTGGCATGTGTCTGCTTTTCCTCCCAATATGTTGGATACTCTGTTCAGACATATTTCCCTTTGATGTAGTACTGTCATGCAATCATATGCACCTGTGTTAATTATGATGGTTCACATGGGAGTTTTCATTCCCTTTTCTGCAGTGAATATCTTTGGTAAATCTCATGCATATCACAGAGAAATTATACTACTGTGGTAGTCATACTAATTTGTGCATGTGACAAATGCACAATGTATGTGCATCTGTCCTGCTCCCCTATGTTTGCATGTATGCCTCTGACTTTGGTTTATTGCATCACCACCAGTGCATTGTGTTTCCTTACAGATTGCATTATGCACAATTCATGCCATTTTAACATGTTGCAGTATGCCATGTTACAAGTTCATGTCATCTTCTTAATGACTGTGTGTCTGTGTGGCCCTACTGATCACTGTTGAGTTACAGTACTACAATGTCTTCATCACAGTTACACAAGTCATCATGTATATGTACTTTTAATAGTTTCCACACATCCAGATATTGTGTACATTATGTGCGAGGTACATTATAACTTTTCTTTGCATGCCACTTGCACCTAGGGTTACCACCTGTCCCACTTTGCGAGGGACAATCCCTCTTTGGGCAGTTGTGTCCTGCAAAAAAAAATTGAAAAAATGGCAAATGTCCTGAGATTTTAGGACAAAAATATTTCCTATATTTTCTTTAATAGTAGCATAAAACAGTTATTTTGTATCTGAAACACCAAAATATTATAATTTACAGAATAAGCAACTCAAATGCTACAAGAATAAGTTTTTATTCTGGCAAAAAAGAGAATTTCTGTCTTTTGTAATGGCCGTGGGTATGTTTTTCCCTGCAAAATCTGACGTTTCTACAAAAAATGTCCCACTTTGGGCATTTGAAAAGGTGGCAACCTAACTTGCACCCGGTGACATAATGTATCTTCAGAATACAGTGCTGCATTGCTACATGACACATTCACAAGGATCACATATTCCCAATAAGTCATCTAAAGGCTGTGTTCTGCTATGAGAGTGTAGCTGGATCATGTGGTATGTATGCATTTCCATATTTACCTTCTTACACATGTGCAGGATTGTTGTGCCACATATTTAAAGCCATGACATCTGTTTCTCTGGGTTTGCATGACTGTACAAATGAGTCTATATACAAACTGTTTTTATGAAGTGTTAATGCAGTAGTGTTTATTGCATGTTTGCGTCTGTGTACAGTACTGCATTGTGTGTTTCATTTGCAAACAAATAAACCTTATATGCTTTTACATGTCCATTTGACATATGGTGACCATATACTGCAGCATATATGTACCTATGCATAGCTAATTGTAATCAGTGCTTTGTCCATGTGAGTTGTTACTGCACACGTTGCCACATGGATGTGTGGTACTCAGCTGTAGATGTTACATTATATGTAATCCTTATGCCCTGCACTCATGCTTTACAATGGCTATTGTGCATTACATGACCAGTTATAGCATCCACATCATTGCTTGCCATATTGTACAAGTAGGCACATTATGTGTGTCTTCATATGCAGTGTGTCACTACATGGACAGAGGACTGACCAACTTGCAAAGGTACTATGCTGCATCTGTAGGTTATATTTCTATATATAGTTGATACTTCTTTGCACAGCATTTGTAGTACAATGATACAGGTGTACATTCCCCAAGTATATGTCATGCACATGGCACACATAACCTTATTTTTGGCTTGTATGTACATAGTCCTGTCTTCATAGCATTATATGTGACACATCACATTACTGATGTCCAGCTACCTAGCTGGGGCTACAGTAGGCCCACATCACAATATCAGTACTTCACAAAACTATAATAGAAACCACTGTGCATGCTATACTGGTACATACAACTATAGCATATCAGGGATGGTAAACATGTACAATTACAAACCATACAGTTTTTGTGCCAAGTGAACAGAGAACAGCTACAGTCATTCTTCTACATAAGGGAGGGGCTTCCACAGTTCCAGTGCGTTACAGATACATAAGTCGGATCAGTCTCATATGCAAAGCCATGGAAAGACTTATCATGGAATTAATCAGTAAGGACATAATGATCCACCAAACACAGGACCATTCTCAGTTTGGATTCATTAAGGGCAGATCATGTTTAGTCAGCCTAGTGGATGTCTTGGAAAAGGTCATGAGGACCATGGATGAAGGCAATACAGTACACACCATATACCTCAACCTGGCCAAGGCTTTTGTTTATTGTACTGTTCAAAAGACAATTGATCCTATGAAGATTTTAAATGACTAACAAGATGTTCCAAGATAGATTTTAGAGCACTTGCATATTTGCTGAGAATTGCCCAGACTATAAGTTCTCAACTTAATGAACTTAGTTGGTAATGAGATTGCATGCACCAATACCACATGTGAAGTGAAATGAGCAAAGTGTTTTTTGTTTTTTATTGTGAGTCTGACACTATAATGTTGTTTGACTTGGGAGGATAGCAGAATAATGAAAGTAGAATAATATCCTTGTACATTCTGGGAAAAGTTGATATTCAGCTACTATTGTTTGCATGAGCCATGTCTCTCAGCTTCTTTGCTCAAGAAGACCAAATGAGGACAACATAATGAGGAGACAAAGGTACAACATCAGGACCATTTTTTTAATATTACTCTAATTCACTTAACAAGTTATTAGAACATCAGGCTGTGTATAAACAGGCATTTTCTGAGCAAGAAGAGGGAGGGAGGGTGTCCTAATGGTTAAGGTGTTTGCCTTACAAACACAAGGTACAGGGTTTGAGTCTCACAAAGCATAATTGGCTAGGCTTAAAATGGCTCGCAAGGGCAGTTAGCTTAGTACTAACCTATGAATCTATGAATCTATGAAGAAGAATGAAACTTTAATTTCTGTCACTATTCTAAGAAAAGAAAACTTCAATGTATACAGACAGTAACTATAGTTAAATATGCAAGCTTAGCTGCCTTAGGATGCCAAAGCCTTGACTACAATTCACGTCTGTGACTTGGGACTGATTAGCAGCTTGAGCATTTGTTAGAGCATGTGTGAAGAGCGTGGGTGTGCTAGTCTTGTGGGGGAGAGCAGTCTGAGTTGGGAGGTGTCATAATCCCTCATAAAATGGCAGTGAATCATGTAAGTGACCCTAGGGCTTGCATTTGGTTCCACAAGCCACAGTCATGGTAGCTGTCATTGCTGGTGTATGGAAGTTTGGAAGCCTAAGTAATGTCCCCTCCAAATGGTTTTCACTACCATGCATGAACAACCTCATGGATTTTCACAGAGTGAGTAGAAGTCCATTTACTACAGGCCTTGGGAAAGTCAGTGAGTAGATTTTTAAGTAAGAAAACTGTGACAGAATTTAATAACGTAGCAGTAAATGTACATACCTAGGATATACAGGATGCTAAGATTTAATCATGGTGATGGAGTTTTTAACTGCTGAGATAAAGCTGGGAAAGCAAATCTAAATCACATGACTGAATTCTACCATGACAATACCTTAAGCATACACTATATGTTATCGCTATTACGAACTTGTGTTTTTGCATTTTTTTTTTCATTTGTGTCTTTATGTTGTCAGGAGTATAATTTTCATAACCTGTTTAAAATACACATGTGAACCCTACATATTGCCATCATTTGAGGAGAGAACCTCATTTCTTTAGTATGCTATGGGTGGTGCCACAAAAACACTTGCTGAATGATCCTGGTCTTATCTTCCACACCAGCAACCTGAAAAAGAATAAAGTAAGCTTAAAGTTTTACACTGACTTCTAATCCAACTACCATGGTAAAAGCAGCATTTGTTATAGTGTCTTAAGTACTCTGCTTAGTACTTTGACTGTTGATCATTTCTGCACTCATACAGGTAACTTCTATTATGCCTGATCTGATAACTTCATCTCAGACTATATCTGTCAGCTGTCAACAGCACTTCTAAAATGCAATTAAATATGCACAGTAAAAGTCATGGTGTAAAACCATCCAAGAGAAGGGAACTTGTAGAACTCTCAATATAACATCTGCCATGCAAAACCATGAGTTACAACACTAAAATGACAACATGCTGGAGCTACAAGCTAACGATTCATCTTCATTTTCATGAAGTAATCAAACTGACTTCAGTGTAAATCTTACATTTAATGCTGGCTTGCTTGTTACTACTGAACATTTTACTAGGAATTACTACATGATTCAGTCCCTGAATGAAGATTCAGTATTCGATCTGACTGACTCACTTAGTACAGTTTCATCATCCATTGTATATAACAGTAATCCACAAATGTTTGTGTTTGTATCACAGGATGTACCCACAGCTGATGTGGTTTAATCACAAGAGTGAAGTCTGAGTGATTAAGCAAAGCCAACCATGGGTAAATCCTGTGATACACTACACATGGGAGTAGATTGCTGCTATCACACAATGACATTATTTAAGAAAGAAATTGCTTGCCCTTCTTAAATATATTTATCGCATGAAAGCACTTTAGTCTTCTTCCATGGTAATTTCCTTAGGGGGACCATTTAAGCATGTATTGCACATGCAGTCAACATTTAGTATAGTGTTGTTTCTGCTGCATTTTTTAAAACTGAGTCAGGAGTGTGCAGTCATTAAAATTGTTACTTTGCAGTTCTGGCTTTCTGGTCTTCTTTATTTTTTAACTTTTTCTTTAAGTTGGAAGAGAAAGAAATAACTTTTGATCACTTACAGGAATTGGGACTGCCTACAAATTGTCAGTGTACCTGAATCATAGCTTATTACATGTACAAGAGCCACTTACATTTATTTCTACCTTCTTAGGGCCGACGGATAAATTTAATTATGTGACTAACACATCTATTAATTCTGTCAATGCACAGAGCCTACCACTTAACAGTAGAACAAAAAATACTGATATATGCACACAATGAGGAACTTCCTCTACAAAGCTATTGCCCAAAGAATTAGCATTACATAACAGTCAAAGAAATAGATTCAAACAGATTACTTGTTTTAGTAAATAGTACAAACTAAGGATTTTCCAATGTGGCTGAGGAGGCTATTTTTAAAATAAATGTATTCACTAGTGTTATGAATTCATTGAAACTCAGAGGTAAATACATTTTCAGTTTAAGAACGCAAATGTCAGACTAGCTCAATTTATCTGAAAAGTTCACGAAAAGGAACCAGATGGGTATGGAATTAAATATGAACTAAACAAGACATTAGCCCAGTACATTGTTTCATACATCTTAACCTGTAGAAATTGAAAACAGGTACAGAGGCCATTGAAAAGTAGGTACATCCAGCCAAAAATGTGGACATCTAATCAGCATAACATTTGAATACCAAATAGTGCATAACTCTTCCTGCGTCCAGTAGTAATGTAGGATACTGCTTTAGAAGAAATATTTCAAAAAGAGGGTGATAAAAATATAAAGGAGACAGCATAAAATCTGTCGACTTTAATGAACTGTATTACAAAATTATACCACATGGTATCATTTATTTTTGCTTCTGAAAAGAGGAGGTGTTAGATATGGGTCCTCATTCTTTAAATTGTTGATGACACTAATACGTTGACCATGTAGTTTCGTTTTCTGTGTATTAGGCAGTTTCAAAAATACTGTCTGATGAGAGGAATTTAGAAAACTGTGAGAAGGGGTAAATCAGGCATGAAAATAGGGACATAACTCCAAAAATGTGTACATTCATATACAGGGGTAAATCAGCCCTGAAACAAAGTATGTTCCTCCAAAATAGAGACAGTTGAAAGGTCAGCAGCATTCGTAACATTATGATCAAGTTAGGCAAATGCATGGTGCCAAATGGGCAGCTATAAGAAGGACTTGTATCCAAACTGTATAGTATAGGGAGGTACCGGGATATTCTGGCACTAAATGAAATATTGAAAAGTCACTCAAGTCCATTCAAGATGCATTCAGATAATACTTACTTTTAGGCTAATAAACAGTTTTGGTTCTTTTTTTCTCTCATTACCTAAATTTATGTAATTTTCTTAGAACTCTTTCTTTGATGTCTGTCAAATATTGTACAACTTTCTCTCAGTATAATAATGTACGTTTGTATTTACATGTTTCAGTAGTGTAGCTAGTGTGGTGTGAGAGGGGCAACTTCCTAAGGCACAGAGTGTTGGGGGCATGATCGGCTGATCCAGATCTCTCTTTAATGCAACACCAGCTTTTAAAACCCAGTATTGCATTTTTAGTCAAATCTTAGCACTGTGGCACTCCATGCATGGTTTAAACTGTAGCAATTGCTTGTTACATTATAGCGAGCAGTTTGCTACAGTTTAAAAGTAAAAAAAAAATCTTTTTTTTTTTAACTAAAACCTATGTACTGTAGCACTACATTTAGGCAGGGTATAAACTGTAGCAACTATTTGCTACATTTGCAGCAATCAGTTTGATACAGTTTAAAAAGAATTTTATGTTAACTGAAACATGAGATGAGTGCTTTAACACTCTATGCAGGCAGGGTATATTGAGAGAGAAAGCTGGAGGGGAGGCCACAAAAACGGGACCAGAATGGATGGAGCAGGGAGAAGGGGGGAGGGTTGTCATGCATCTGGCCAGTAGAAGGAATGTCTTTTTTTTTTCTCTGTTCAGTGGAAGAGATGGGGATCAGGGTGTAGCCCGTGGCACTGATTGAAACAGTTATGCATTAAACATGTTTGTTAACTGGGGTAGAGCACTGATGGCCCTTGTGTACATTTTAATTTATATTTCATTTTATTTGCAATCTACTATTCAGATTTAAATGTCTAGCTCTTTATAATCAGAGATTTTTGCTGCAAATATTTATCTTTTTGACAATGTATTTTAGAAAAGTTTGTTGTGCTGTCATCATGGATTCATAAGTTTACATTAAGCCAGCAGTATGTCTGCCATTGCTGGCCTAGCCAGCAGTGCCATACAAGAAGAACCCTTAAAGAAGAGCTAATAGTTCAGGAGATGATGGTAGGAGGAAGAATTAATTTGGGAAATAAAAATAGAATAATTTCAGCTTAAGTTATCCTAGTGGAAAAGGAAATCAGAATAAGTTGGAGAAAACAAAGGAAAAGACAATTAGAAAAAATAGGGAGGACAAAGATGTACTAGTACATAGTTTGTCATAGTAATTTGCATCTATTGACTTCAGGGACAATTTTTTGAAACTGCATCTGCCCTTTCTTATTTGCAGTGGTGATGGACAGGTTGACAGATGAGATCAGACAGGAGGCCCCGTGGACTATGATGTTTGCAGATGACATTGTGATATGTAATGAGAGTAGGGACCAGGTTGAGGAGACCCTGGAGAGGTGGAGATATGCTTTAGAGAGGAGTGAAATGAAGGCCAGCAAGGCTAAAACAGAATATATGTGTGTAAATGTGAGGGAGGGTAGAGGAATGGTGAGGATGCAGGGAGTAGAGCTGATAAAGGTGGATGAGTTTAAGTACTTGGGATCAACAGTTCATAGTGATGGTGAGTGTGGAAGAGAGGTGAAGAAGAGAGTACAGGCAGGGTGGAATGGGTGGGGAAGAGTGTCAGGAGTGATTTGTGACAGACGGGTACCAGTAAGAGTGAAAGGGAAGGTCTACAAGAGGGTAGCGAGACCAGCTATGTTATATGGGTTGGAGACGGTGGCATTGACGAAAAGGCATGAGTCAGAGCTGGATGTGGCAGAGTTAAAGATGTTAAGATTTGCACTGGGTGTGACTAGGATGGACAGGATTAGGAATCAGTATATTAGAGAGTCAGCTCAGGTTGGACAGTTTGGAGACAAAGCAAAAGAGGCGAAATTGTGTTGGTTTGGACATGTGCTGAGGAGGGATGCTGGGTATATTGGGAAAAGGATGCTAAGGATGGAGCTGCCAGGTAAGAGGAAAAGAGGAAGGCCTGAGATAAGGTTTATGGATGTGGTGAGAGAGGACATGAAGGCGGTTGGTGTGAAAGAGCAAGATGGAGAGGACAGGAAGAAATGGAAACAGATGATCCGCTGTGGCGACCCCTAACGGGAACAGCCGAAAGAAGATGATGATGATCTGTTCATCTGTTTAAAGCCTGAATGTTGCTAGGGTTTTGCTTTGGCTAAAATTTATGGTGAGCCTGTTCCATAGAAGAGCCAGGTGCTGCACAACAAATTCACTCCTGATTTGGCGCTTGCTGATATTCTGACCTAGTGCTCGGTCCTTAGAACAGATATGAGTTGTGGAGTTTTTCTTTAAAGGAAAAGGCAGAAGTATTTTTCTGACAAGTATGGATATATGCTAATTTAAAGACAGCTCAGTGTCTGAATAAGCCCCCATATACCAGATCACAATGGCAATCGTAAGGTGAATTCCATTTTTGTGATTCAACACAGAAGCACTGACTTTTTCAGGGATGAATGTATTACATTTATTTGCATTTAGGGTGAGACAGGGTCAGGATTAGATGCCAATTATTAGTGTGGTCAAGTCCATGTTGGAGTATTACTTAATTTGACTGGGAGTTTAGGATGAATCTTAGCTTGCAGTTATTTATAAATTTAGTTAGTTGAAAGAGTTAGCATTTGACTGTACTTCAAACAGATTCCAAAGAAAGCAGTGACTAAGACAGACCATTAATAGATACCAAGTTTTGACACAGTCACTCACTAAGGCATACATAAAAGCTAAATAAACTGGAAATAAACCTCTACATCACCTACTGGATTACCATGTGGCTGACACATAGGACACAGGAAATCAAAATAGAGGAAGTTACCTCAAGAAAGAGACCAGTCACCAGTGGAGTCCCCAGGGTTTGGTGCTGGAATGTCTTCTGTCAGCATCTACTTTTCTGAAGTAAAAACCAGTACCAAAGAGCTCTGGCTGAATAAGTTTGCAGATGACTGCAAGCTAGGAGCAGTTATTGAATACCCAAATTATGTAGCCATCCTGCAGGAAGGTTTGTCTCTAACAAATAACTTGTGCCAGAATAATGGAATGAAACCAAATGCCAAAAATGCATTATTGTATCCTTTGTGAAGTCATCTATCCTGGGAAAGCTACCACATTGACAAGGCACTCCTGAGAGTTGACCCATTTGTTCAGGATTTGGTAACTTATGTGAAAGTGACCAATATTTTGATCAACATTTCCACTGTCATAAGAAAGTCCTTCTGTATTGCACAGCTTATAAACAAAGGGATTGTGTCAAATCTAGGGATGTCATTTTCCCCTTTTATTAAGCCCTCATTAGGCCAATCATTGAATATAATACCTCATTTGGCATGTCTTCTACCCAGACACATGCAATAACTGGAACACCCTCAGAGATACCTTACTGAAAGAATACAAGCGCAAAACAATATGTCCTACTTGGACTGCCTCAAATCCTGTCACTATACTTGGTATCCTACAGACTGCTAAGTGGCAACTTGTGTCTGGCATACAAGGCATCCTCAGACCTAATACTGATGGATTTACTGCACATCAACAAGTCAAATGGCATCAGAAATACTTATTCCAGGGATCTAAACCTCGTCTTCACCATTAACAGAATAGTTTAGAAGAGCATGTATATCTCACTGATGATGCCACTGCTGTGGAATAGACTCCCCATCCACACAAAACAAAGGTCATTCCTGTCCATATTCAAGCATAACTTGGATCTTTGGTTGGATAAAAGAAAATTTATCCCAGGACTGCCCCCTGTACTACTAATGGATATAGGCAGTTCCTAAATGCTTTAACCCATGCATGGGTCACCTCAAATTATCTATGGTATGATCCCAGTTATTTTCACTATGGGCAATGTATAATTATCAACCTTGGGATGGGTAAGGCTAATCTAACACCAAATTGGATAGTCAATTTAATCAGCAAAAGGAAAACTGGATAGCATTAAAATGGCCTACAAAGACAGTGACCTTACACTTATCAATGAACCTATGAACTTATTAACAAGTGTGCTGTACATGCAGTAGGCATGATTATTCTCTGCAAATGGCATGCTGTGTTCTTTCATTTCAGCAGCATATTTTTACAATGTCCTCTGTTTATGCAGTGATGCGTTGCTGCTACCTTGCCAGAACCATGACATGTATTTAAGTACATTTCACAGATGCAAAACTGCTTAGTGGACAGATGTCTGTCTGCTTCTCAACTGTAGCATTGGTGGTTCTAGTCTGACTTCTGTCCCTGTGATTCTATGTGCATCTGGACTTGTCTTACCTACAGCCTATGCACATGTCCACAGGTGTAAACCTAGGGTACGTATATAGTTGCTAAGATGTGTGTCTGTGGTATGAGTTTTGGGCAGGCTTTGCTCCATAGCATTCTTTATCCCCCAGTACGGTGGTAGCATACAGCAGACAACATTACAGCAATGATGCTGTGTGCATTGGTGCATTGCTTTACCTTTGTTAATAAGGTGGACCCTGTGTTGGCTGTTCCCCTATCATGTTTTGTTAACTTTCCCTGATCCTCTTGTACTGTCTGCATGTTTATTGTCTGTGTGCTATGTCCTACCCCTTTTGTATTGTAATCCCCTGTGCTTCTGTCATATGGTGTTCTTTATTTTAGGTTATGTATTCCTTCCTGACTTAATACTGCTCTACAATTTTCCATTAATTCACTGATCTTTCTTTTACCAAAAAATGTGTGTCATCCCTCTTTACTAACACCTAATTTCTAATGTTCTATTTCCCCACTCATTGGGGTGTATCATGCCCCTACACACATGTCCACTCCCCACATAATTTTTAAGATCAGGCCTCTCAACCTTTTACTGCAAGAAATCTGGAAAAAGCCTAAAATAATTGTGAATAAAGGTCCAAAAATAGGAGCCGGTTTTAAATATTGCTGTTATAAACCTATGAATTTGCTAGAATAACAGGATCTGTGTTAGCATGCATTTACTGAAGCATATAAGTCTGAAACTGAAATGTGTATCATTGCTTAGTGACTTCAATCCTCAGCAATTTGCCAGAAAACCATAAGGAACGGAACAAAAATATGAAGCAAAAATATGGGTATTCTGTGAAAATCTGGACAGTTTAGAGGTATGTTTCAGATCAATAACTAATGCAATGCTGGTGCCACATCACCAAAATATATTTGGTTCTTTTAATGTCCTTAGCTTCTTGGCAGAATCTGCAATATTCCAACACTGCATATGGTTACATATCCACATATTAATATGGTATTGGTATGTACTGAGGTTGTATGCTAAGAATTCTCAGTTGTCTACATTAAGTAAGCAGGCTTTATTTCATGCTTTCATCTCTATAATATCATATACACACACACACAACGTTGTTTACAATCTGCAACATATCTGAGTGTTAGTTTACAATCTACATGCCTTTTTCAAAGTGGACTGCTTTTCCTTTGCAGTGTTTCTTTTAGCATACTGCATATTTTTGTTTTTGCATTAATAGTTGTGCATACCTGTTGGCAACTCAGCTCTTTGATTTCAATGCTTGCTGAATAATGCTGAACCACATGCTAATTCCATACTGCATCTCATTTGCATACTGCAGTGCTTGGGTGGATTTTTGCACTTTACTCAGTGTGTTGAGCATGGTTGGTATGATATTTTGGAATTTTGCTCACTGTCTTGCTAGATTAGATGTGAAATGATAGACACACACACGCACACACGCACACACGCACACACACACACACACACACACACACACACACACACACACACACACACACACACACACACACACACACACACACACACACACACACACGCACACACACACACACACACACACTCATTCAATCAGCCACATTTATATCCCTACAGACATGCGTACATATCCACACACTGACACACACCCGGCTCAGTGGTTCTACTGCACTTATGAGTACACCCATAGCAGTGAATGGGTGACTGCCATATTTTGAATGATGATGCTGTTCACCTTTTCCTCCAGGAGTACAATTTGGGACCCACAAACATTTCTGGAGGAGAACACAGACCTAATTAGCAATAGCAACTATTCTGGACTGCCACATTAATATATGGATTTGCCCAAGAAACCACTTGCCACACTGAGGCCCCATGAGGGAAAAACCTCAGCAGTAGAGTGGTCTTAGAACTGGAAAAGATTAGTGTGATGTGGAGTCCTTCCAAGATAAAGCTTCTACAATGTACTAAGCCTTTCTTAATCATAGGAATTTTTTTTTCATTTTACTGTTATTCCTTCTTTGCATTTTTTCAATGCAACATACTTCAGGCAGCCATGTATACTACTTTTATCTTTGAGGAGGAATTACAGGAAAAAGAGATAACATATGCTTTCATTCCTAAATTCAGAACGTTTATTGATCAAAATATATAACTGTCATACTTTTTTCTGTCATGTTATCACCAGTAATGCATTTTCTGTTTTTGTTTTTCTATCTCTTATGAACCAACAAGTAAAGACCTCCATTTCCACATTTGAAAAAAAAATGCTTTATCACTTCTTTGTTTCACACATTTTGTTTTTTACTTTGTCTACAAACCAACATTACCAGCTATTAAGTCTGGAATTGTTTGTAATTATACTCTAAATGTTTGAAAATATCTATTTCCATCGTATCTAGGCTACTCAACCACTAATCTGTTATCTATTTGCCTTTTCCTTCCCACCATCACCTTACGCAGGATAAATCTGGTTATAGCCCAGTCTCCAACCTTCATTCCCACCAGAATTCCCAGACTTGCTGCCACCCAGTAATTCTTTTCTAATACTAACTTAACAATCTCTCACTTTGAAGTTTCAATTTGTTCTTTCTACCATTCACAAAGATCCCAAATTCTGTGGTAAATGATTTGTTTCAATTTATCTGTACAACATCAGATAAACCTGATTAGCATAGTTCACGATGTCTCCTGATATGACAGCATTTCCTTTGGCAAACTATAATTGCTAAATAAACACTTCAATGTATGGATAGATGCATTAACTACTTCATTTTTCATTTAAGTGAATATCCACCCTTTAAGCACATGTGGTCAGTGGGAAGGACTTCTGACCATCCCTGTCTTTAAACAGTAAGCTCATGTACTCAGTCCGTAAGATATATCTTGAGCCATTTCCATTGCTATTACTTTACGGCATTCCGATTGTTTCCTTTGTTAGTGCGTTAACTAGTAGAATAGCTCCATGCATATAGTTTAACATATTTATTCATTTCGTGCTAACAGTAATTTTCTGGCATAGGATATGCTGTGTTTGTAATACCAGTTTGCTTCAGTTTGTCATAATAAGAAGTAAATTCTTCTCGCTGTTATTCCAATGGTGTATCCCAAACAATGATTCTGACTACCCCATATAGCAAACCACTACTTTAACACCTATACTAGTGGCTGACCCTATATAGCAAACCACTTCTTTAACACATATACTAATGCCTGACCCTATATAACAAACCAGCACTTCAACTCAGATACCAGTCTAGTGACTGACTTTTCCTATATAATGTTTTTGCAGTTACACTAATCCTGGACCATCTTTCCTCTAGTCAATATAATTACATAATAATATATACTAATGTTTTTGTGCTAGGCCATCTACTGCCACCATCAGCCTACAGCAGTTCTGATAGGCCAGACTGTAGGGCTGTTGGACAATGCTGGAAGATCTTGCACAGCATAGTGAACCTCATGTAGGCTTGTTATGGGTGCCAGATCTCTACTACTGTCAAAAAAGCAGCTATTCTGCAAGAAAAAGAGGAGCTGCTGTTACAATTGTATGAGGTGCAAGCCCTGTGGGATACTAGTGAGCCACTGCAGGACTTGGATGCATTGCATGGATAGTCAGTGATGCGCACACATGTAGTTACTGCTTACTGATATGAACAATTTGCATCCTATCACCTGGATATCCCATATACATATGATTCCAGACATTTCCAAAATCTGTACATATTGTGAAAACATATTAGTGCTCTGCACTCATTACATTCGTTATGATGTATTATAAACATACATTGTTGAACATGTTACATTAAAGTATACCCTTGTGCCATCATATCATGAAAAACTTCTGTGGCCGTCTAGCTTCATAATCAAAAACACCAGTATTTTAAATTACAGATTGAGTGTAAAGCTTTGATGTGCCACAGTATACATCATAATGGCATGATTTTATTAAAGGTACCATTAGCTTAAATAATTTAATACTGCATACAAGGGGAGATTAATTTACAAAAAGATTTATGAATCTTAAACTATGTATTTTCGATACAATGCAAGTTACTTCAAGATCAAACAGTACAAGGTGAGGAAATGTTACCACTGAGGAATAATGTAGCTCAAATGAAGGTGCTGTCAGTATGCTTAAAAATCATGAATGACATAAAACTAAATGATGTGTAGCCAGTGAAAGGTGGAGTACTTTAACATTTAATAGTACAGTGAAGAAGACAGTGGTACCCCTATGTATGACACACTGTGTGTGGACTGGTAGTTACAGACTAGAGAAATGCAGTGGGAGAAGGTACCCCACACCCTTCCATGCGCTAATGCCAACAGTTCCCTATGAGAAACAACTATGTTGTGCCATCTGTTGAAGGTACTCTTGAAGAAGTTTAATGCTGATTGTTAATACCAAATAAGATGGTTTCTTTGGACTCACATTGATATCAGTGGAATACTTGTAATGTACAAGTCAAATATAACTCAAGTGATTGAATTCTCAAAAAGAATTGATGCAGGCATGGTATATGCACTTGATTAATTACATCACCTCCTAATTATCTGTGTCATGCATTCTCCCATGGTGACAGTTGATATGACACCCCCTCCCCACATAGAAATGGGGAAAGGGTTGATGATGATGATGATGATGCATTCTCCTATGGATTCACACCATGGGTATATGTTGTCTGTACATATGGGGAGCCGCACTACCTACACTCAAAAATAGCATGTTTAAGACATGGCGTTTGAGCTGAAACAGAAATATACTCACTGCTAATGCATAGCTTTTATGCACTGCACAGTTAATGCAGTCTACCCACTAAGCCATGGATAATGAAACCCTAAGCACCTCCCTTTTTGGTCTGCTGGGGAAAGGCACAACAAGGTTCACAGCTAACTATGATCAATAATACAGAAGGTTTTTGGCATGCTGTAGAGTTTGTTTAGGTGCCTGGATGCCATAAAGATAGATGCAGGAGAAGTCCTGGCTTGGGTCATGCTACACAGCATGTAGTTGTAACATGATCAATGTGGCACAGAATGTAGCTGAACACAACAGACTGTCAACAAAGGAAGCTGCTGTTATATATACAAAATGATGTGCCTACAGAAAGGCCTCACTGAGACCAATGACTGGTGTCGAAACCATGGCCTTAAGCTTAATGCCAAAAAAATGCATCGTCATCCCCTTAGGGAAAAACTCAGTTCCCACTAATTACTACATTGATGGGAGCCCACTGAACACTGAAAGCATTATAAGAGATCTGGGGACACTGGTTGAGAGCAACCTCTCCTTTGACCACCACATTGCCACTGTGGTCAGAAAGTTCTTCTATGTGGCACATCTTTTTACCAAGGGTTTTGCATCCAGGAAGAAAGAGGTCATCATCTCTCTCTACTCTTCCCTCATTAGACCAGTCATTAAATATAATGCCCCATTTGGTATGTACCTCACTAGACACCTGCAAAACCTGAAGAGGTCAGAAAGTACCAAATGAAGAGGATCCTAGGTGTTAAACACATTTCCTACACACAAGCGCAAATAATAACAAACAAGTGAAAACAAAAACCAGAAGACAAAATTACCCTGTACTTGTGAACACCAAAGAAATTCTTGTATAGTCCACACTTGTGAATTCTCCACACTCAGATGGCTGCTGTAGACAAAATGCAGAATAAAATCAGCTGTGTTAGATGCTAAATTAATATCCACAAAGAGGTCCTATGCGACAAAATATCCATATGAATCAAGTAGTAAAGAAGAATTCTCCAAAAGCTTTATTGAACCAATACAGTATTGTGTATGTGTATTCACCTATGACCCTCCTAGATATGGGCAGTCATTGCTAACTAAGATGCTGAATTTAGGCAAGACGCTGAATTTGGAGGGAAGCCTTCTAGCTTAGTTTTTTTTTCTTATAACTAGCCAGTTTTCTAGTTTCAACACTCAAATCTGTTTCTTTGATCTCAGCACTTGTTCAGAAAAAAAAAATGTCATCTGCTTTTACTGTACTTGTGTTTCTACCTACTTTTTTTTACTTTTGCATCATCTTAAAAGTACTCAATTGTATTTATTACTGCTTGGTGTAACTCATTCTAAGCCTTTTGGTTTAAACACTTGGGCTTCGGACCAGTTGTTTTGCACTGAGAGGGTTTGTGGTCTGCACTGTAGTGGCAGAACAGGTAGCTTACATCCTTCTAGGTTGGGAACTGCTGATTGAGGGCTCAGTGTCTGTTATTCTAAAAGTGTATTAATTCTGGTTTAAGCACTTGGGCTTTCAGGCCAGTTATTTTACATTAAGAGGGTTCGTGGTGTGCATTCTTGTGGGAGGAGAGGCTGGACTCTGCCCTTCTGAGCTGGGAATTTCTGGTTAAAGGCTTATAGTGCATGCATATCTGAACTGCTTCTTACTGAAGTTGGTGCGCCTTGTTTGCTGTGGCATAGACTGGATTCGGGCCTGCTGGATCTAGCTTTGTTTGTGTAACTTGAGCACTAATCCAGGCATTCTCTAAAGTATTCAATTGTATTTATTACTGCTTGGTAGTAACTTGATTAAAGTGTAGCTATCATTCTAAGTCTTTTGGATTAAGCACTTGGGCTTCAGACCAGTTGTTTTACATTAGGAAGGTTTGTGGCATGCACTGTGGTGGCAGGACAGGTAGCTTTCATCCTTCTAAGTTGGGAACTGCTGATTGAGAGCCCAGTGTATGTTATTCTTAAAGTGTATTAGTTCTGGTTTCAGCACTTGGGCTTCAGGCCAGTTATTTTACATTAAGAAGGTTCGTGGTCTGCACTCTTGTGGGAGAAGAGGCTGGACTCTGCCCTTCTGAGCTGGGAATTTCTGGTTAAAGGTTTATAGTGCCTGAATATTTGAACTATATCTTACTGAAATTGGTACACCTTGTTTGCTGTAGCATAGACTAGATCCAGGCCTGCTGAATCTAGCTTTGTTTATATGCTTGTTGTTTGTTTGCTTGTTATTTCCCTGGAACGCTAATTCCACCTAATACGCGGCTTCTCAGCGCTTCTGTGGATCACTAGTGATATCTGCATTGCTTACTGTACTTATTTCCTTGTTTCACTTGAAAGAAAGTTACTGTTTGTCGTTTTTGCATTTAAGTTACCTGTAACACATTGCACTTAAGTTACCTGGCACTTGCTCACTAAAGCAATTATATAAGTCAGCACTAAAAATTAAAAGCACTACACCCTCAATCCCCACTGGCCCTTGTTTGCAATTATTAAGGAATTCCCAATATTATTCTAGCATGTCCAAAGGTCAGTTGTCAATCTCCTCTCCGGTCCAGCTGGTGAATCTGGGAATCTTGAGGCAATGTTACAACTGCCTCATGTACACAGACAACCCTCTCCTCCTCCCAACAAATTCCAACCCATGTGAGAGATGCAACCATATAGCCAAACTGGAGGCTAAGCTCTCTCAACTCAGTACTGGCATAACCAGTCAGGAGGAGAAGGAAACCACACTCACTACAATTCCAGTCTCACATAGACCTACCACGACAGCAAACCAAACACATAATCACACAAAAACATACTCGGAGGCTCTAAATAAAGATCTGCCTAAGCAGCAGAGCCCTCCAAAGCAGACACCCAAGCAACCGCTACCCCAAAACAAAACACGTGCAACACATATCTCATAAAGCCAGTGTGCCGAACAGTCACAGCCCTTAAGACTAAACAACACACCTGATACACTTGTAATAGGTGACTCTATCATCAGGCACATTGACATCCCGCTCACCAGGCTGAACAAGGAGAGGGTCACGGTGAGCAGCCTGTCGGGCGCTAGGATCCGCCACATAACACAAGCACTCAGGTCACTCCAAGGCAAGTACAAATATGACTCAGTCATTGTCCATGCTGGTGTGAATGACCTGAGACGTACCTCCCTGGACTACATGAAAAGAGACATAAAGGAGCTCTCTGAGCATGTAGCCCAGGCCAGTATGACCCTGACCTTGAGTAGCATCTTACCCTCACCAAGAATGATGCCACAATATGAAGACAAGATGATCAATTTCAACAATTGGCTTAAGTACTGGTGTCATTCAAATGGGATCCAATGCCTGTCAGCTTAGGATGATATGCTCGACAAGCCACGATGCTTCGCTAGGGATGGCTTGCACCTGTCACCCCTGGGCTTTCGGATATTGGCAAAGGCTCTTGCTACCCCCATAGTGCCTTTTTTAGGCAAGACTCAAAAGACAAACCCACCTCCATAGGTATCACAAGGGATAAGAAACTAAGAGTAATGCTACTCAACACCAGAAGTCTAAACCTCAAGATGCAGGCACTCGAAACTCTCCTTAGCATGGAGAAAATCGATATCTGTACAGTAGCAGAAACCTGGTTCAGGGCTCCCAAGAGCACCCCAGCACTACCAGGTTATACCTCATACCATGCTTTTCGGCCCCAAAACTTGGATCAAACCACAAAAGGAGGGGGAGTATCGATATTCATCAAAGATACCCACACCTCCAGGTTGGTGGCAAAGCACGAAGCATCAGAGACTATCCATGTGCAACTAACAGTGGGTAAAACTGCCTTCCAGTTTATAGCCTGCTACAGACCACCCTCCCAAACCCAGGAACACCACTCGGCCTTCCTCAGAACACTGGAAAATATGAAGGTCTCTCCAAACACCATTATATTGGGCGACTTCAACTACCCAAACATAGACTGGGAGCATTACTCTAGCTCCAACACCCTCGCCCAAAGATTCCTAGAATTTATAAACTCAAATGCTATGGAAATAACTTGTTACCACTCCCACAAGAGGGGAAAACATACTGGACCTGATCATCACCAACATGGGGACTCTATGCTCCAGACCAGAAGTGTATCCCTCACTGGTAAGATGAGACCATAAACTAATCTCACTGGATATTCACATCCCGACCCCACCCCCTGCCCAGAAAACCACAGTGAAAAACTTCTCTAAAGCAAATTTTACACTCCTGAAAACCGAGGTGGAATCCTTCAAAGCCCCCGGGCCTGTGGAAAATACTGCCCAGACCGCAGAATCCTTTATAAACGCATTCTATGAACACCTTCAGGAATGCATTGTTCATGCGATAATAAAACCAAGACCCAATCCTCCAAAGGCAGACGTCCTGTCTGATGGACCCCAGCCATAAACAAACTATACAATAGAAGGAGGAAGCTACTAAATGATAGAGCAAAATCCCAAAAAGGGAAGGCATCACTGATCAGTATTAGCAAAAAACTACGGGCACTCATAAAATTGTCTAAGGCCAGCTTTGAGAGAAAAATTGCACAGGACACTAAGGATAATCACAAGGCTTTCTTTAGTTATGTTAGGAACCTGGGTAGTAATTCCCAGATATGCTCAGAATTAGTCCAAAATGACAAAAAATACACTGAACCCACAGACATTGCCAACATCCTAGCTGACAGGTTCAGCAAACTCCCACCAAAAGGGCAAGTATCTATCCCAGCAGAGTGCTGCCCCTGACATCTCAGATGCTCAGGTAAGAGCCGCCCTCTCCAAAGCAAAAAACACAGCATCAATGGGACCAGACGGTGTCCCGGGCTGCATCCTACATGAACTCCAAGAAGAGCTAAACCCAAACATAAAACTACTGTTCAATCTCAGCCTTACTACAGGATATGTGCCCAAAGAGTGGCGTACAGCAACAGTGGTCCCTCTCCATAAAGGTGGTGCCTCAACGGATCCTGGAAACTATTGCCCCATAAGCCTGACTAGCTTGGTCTGCAAAGCTATGGAAAGGATCATCATGGACCTCATAAATAAAGATATTGGGGACCTACAGAGTCTGGATCCTACCCAGTTCAGCTTTGTTAAGGGCAGATCCTGCCTCTTAAACCTGGTTGATTTCTTTGAAACAGTCACCAAGGCCATTGACGAGGGGAAGGTGGTCCACACAGCCTACCTGGACCTCGCAAAAGCCTTCGATACAATACCCCACTTGGGCATTATAGATAAGCTCACCAGCTTAAATATAAACCCCTATGTCACTAGATGGCTTGCAAACTGGCTCAAGGACAGAACCCACATGGTTAGAATTGCTGGAGCCATGTCAGACTCCAAACCAGTTACAAGTGGTGTCCCACAAGGCTCAGTCCTGGGACCTCTCTTGTTCGGTATATATTTCTCGGAGGTACAAGCTAACACGGAAGGACTGTGGCTGACCAAGTTCGCAGATGACTGCAAACTGGGCGCCATAATCGACTCTCCAGCCGACACAAGCATCCTCCAAAAGGGCCTCATAGAAACAGACAACTGGTGCCAGAGCCATGGCCTCAAGCTAAATGCCAAAAAGTGTATAGTCATCCCCTTTGGCAAAAACAAATTGCCCACAAATTACCACATAGGTGGTAATCCATTACGTACAGAAGAAGTAATTAAGGACCTGGGGACCCAAGTTGATAGCAATCTCTCATTTGACAACCACGTGGCCAAAGTGGTTAGAAAAACATTTTATATAGCCCACCTAATCATGAAGGGATTCACATCTAGATCAGGGGAGGTCATCGTGCCTCTTTACTCATCCCTCATCAGGCCCATAATTGAGTACAATGCCCCTTTTGGGATGTACCTTACCAGACAACTGCAGCAACTGGAAAGACCCCAAAAGTACCTCACCAAGAGGATCAAAGGGCTCAAACAGATGCCATATGCTGCCCGGTTAAAGAAACTCCAGCTCTACTCAGTGGCATACCGCCTGTTCAGAGGCGATCTGTGCCTGACGTATAAAGCCATGTCCAACCCGGAATTAATGGACATGCTGCACCTCAGAAAATCCAAATCCCATCGAGCTATGCGCTCAAGAGACTTGAACCTCAGCACTGAAATAAATAGGACATGCTGGAGGGACAGATTCATAACCCAGGGGCTCCCTTCACTCTGGAATAAAATCCCAGTCCAGGTTAGGCAGAGTCCCTCATTGACTCTATTCAAGAGGAATCTTGATGAGTGGATGGGAGATCATAGGTTTACCCCGGGTATCACTTCTGTGTCACTGTTAGACAAAGGCACAGTATACTAACCTCGAAAAAGATCATAGCAAAATTAATTTAAAATGGGTGGCGAAAGCCAAACACATTCTGGCTAGGCTTATAAATGCCCTAGGGCAGATAGCCTAGTATGAACCTATGAACCTATGAACCTAAGATCCTTTATATTGGGTTTCTCCAGTATTATATTTGGTACTCATGGCTAGGCTTATAAAGACCTTTGGGTCAATAGCCCAGTAACCACCTATGAACCTAAGGTACTGTGACCATATTATAGGAGAAGAGAGAATAATCAGTTGTGAGAAAGCAGTTAGAAAGTTCAGGATCTCACAAACTGATCTTCTTCTTCTTTCAGCTGCTCCCGTTAGGGGTCGCCACAGTGGATCATCTGTTTCCATTTCTTCCGGTCCTCTGCATCTTGCTCTATCACACCAACCACCTGCATGTCCTCTCTCACCACATCCATAAACCTTATCTTAAGCCTTCTTCTTTTCCTGTTACCTGGCAGCTTCATCCTTAGCATCTTTTTCCCAATATACTCTGCATCCCTCCTCAGCACATGTTCAAACCAACGTAATCTTGCCTCAGTGGCTTTGTCTTCAAACCTTCCAACCTGGGGTGACCCTCTAATATACTTATTCCTAATCCTGTCCACCATCATCACACCCAGTACAAATCTTAACATCTTTAACTCTGTTATGTCCAGCTGTGACTCCTGCCTTTTTGTCAATGCCATTGTCTCCAACCAATATAACATAGCTGGTCTCACTACCCTCTTGTAGACCTTCTCTTTCACTCTTACTGGTACTCGTCTGTTACAAATCACTCCTGACACTCTTCTCCACCCACTCCATCCTGCCTGTACTCTTTTCTTCACCTCTCTTCCACACTCACCGTTACTCTGAACTGTTGATCCCAAGTATTTAAACTCATCCACCTTCGCCACCTCTACTCCCTGCATCCTCACCATTCCCCTATCCTCCATCTCATTCACACACATATATTCTGTCTTAGTCCTGCTGACCTTCATTCCTCCTCTCTCTCTAGAGCATATCTTCACCTCTCCAGGGTCTCTTTCACCTGTTCCCTAGTCTCACTACAGATCACAATATCATCTGCAAACATCATAGTCCACAGGGACTCCTGTCTGATCTCGTCTGTCAACCTGTCCATCACCATTGCAAATAAGAAAGGGCTCAGAGCTGATCCTTGATGTAATCCCACCTCTAACTTAAACGCATCCGTCCCACCACAGACCTCACCGCTGTCACACTATCCTCGTACATATCCTGTACCACTCTTACATACTTCTCTGACACTCCCGACTTCCTCATACAATACCACAACTCCCAAACTGATAGATATTTATATTAGGCCCTCAAAGAGGAAGTAAATTGTTCTAAATTGGTAACAAGTAAAACAGAGAGGTGGCATGGCAATAAGTGCATAACAGAAGTGAGAAAAGACATGGAATAGAAAAAATATCAGCTTTCTCATCTTATGATTACAATACAGGAGTACAACTTAGAAGAAGGCATGTAACTGAAATACACGAGGGGAACTTTATTGAGCAAAGAACTCACAATTTAACAACAGGAAGAGATTTCTACCATTACTTGGAGGGCAATGAGGCAGAGACAAAGCTAGGGAAGGGTGAGAGAGTCAGCCTCCCTGGCTGCTAAGTTTTAGGGGGCACGACCAGCAGATGCTGACCAGTATTTAGTACATCACTGCCAGTGAGTTAAATGCAGTCAGGACTGAAGGGATTCAGCACTTCATGTATGTAGTAAACTGTAGAAAGGTACAAATGACACAAGCGGTTTGCTACAATTTAAAAGAAACAGAAAAAGACCTTTTTTTCTGGTCTTCAACTCTTGAAGATGGGGGTGGGGTGCATATGCACCACCAGATTAGGGAACATCAGGAGGCACCAGAATTGTCTGCTATGGCTATGGTCGCACAAATTTAGAATATTTGCATGGAAGTGTCTTCACAAATATTTATATACAAATATGGGGGTAAATAGATGGTGTGAACCTTGGCTCTAGATGATTGTCACTTTTGAAATGACACCCTAATCCCATGTGCAAAAATGGGAAAAGGTGTTGTGGATAGATGGAGGTAAAGAAGGAATGAAGACCTGTTTTTTGGAACTGTGAATCTTTCAGAGCTGTAGTTGAGCAAAAAAGGCCTTCTATCTTTCTGATGAGAGGAGCTCATCAGAAAAAAATTACATATTTTTAAAAATCATAGCAAACCACTTGCTATGAATATAACAAGTGGCTTTCTACATTTATTCACAACATCCCACACAGTGAGCTGAAGCCATAGCACTTCAAAACAGGGGATCTCATAAAAAAGTTCTCCTTTTGGTAACTGTAGAAAACCACTTTCTACAAATGTAACAAGCAGCTTGCTGCATTTATTCCCAATATTACACACAGTGCACTGAAGCCATAGCTCTTCAAGCACTTCAGCCCTGACTACAAATGTAACAAGCAGCTTGCTGCATTTATTCCCAATATTACACACAGTGCACTGAAGCCATAGCTCTTCAAGCACTTCAGCCCTGACTACAAATGTGATGTTGGCATTTGAATTCTAGCATTGTACTACCACTAGTCGGCATCACCTGATCATGCCCCCAACACCCTGCACTCTGCCCTCTTCATCCCACCCTAGCTGCAATACTGGAATCCTTAATGGGAATTCAGACTAAATAAGAACAGAATGATAGAAGAGATTCTGCAACAGATGGAAATAAGGAAAGAGCATTTTCAATTGGACATAGGGACTAACTAATATTAGCAAAAGGTCAGAAGGAACTGTTGTTGATAATAGTGCTGGTAGAGAAAAAGGCAATCATGAGGAAGTGGTAAGAACTCTTAACTCCAAAGATTAGGGATATAATTAAGATAGTTGAAAAGTTTAGGCAAAATAAGGAATGGAAGTTAATTAATTTGTTTAACATTTCTTTACTGAGAAAGTCCAACTTGGACTGAGTCAATTTTCAGAGGAGGCACAGGGAGAAACACTCCAGATGCATGTCTTTGTAATGTGGGAGGAAACTGGAGTACCCAGAGAAAACCCACATGAACGACATACAGACTCCACACAGAAGGCACCCCAGCTAAGACTCGAACCAGAGAACCTCTTGTTGTGAGACTACAATACAAATTGCTGCACCACTGCACATTCCAATTGCAAAAAAAAGGAAACAAAGGTTTATAAACAGATAGTCTCCGTGGTTAAACAACATGGACAAATATTGAAGAAAGTAGGGAGAGTGTAATGAGAAGCTAACTTCCAAACGAATTATAATATTTCTTAGTAGAGCCGCAGTATGTAAAATCCAGAGAATATTGCTCATTAGAGTTGCATTATCATAATTTATTGAGAAGATACACTGTTAATTCTGTTTTCAAACTGTATGTTATCATTAAAGTTATGAACTTAAAAGACATTGAAAAAATGTTTCCCATAACAACAGAAAAGACATGATGAGTCATACAAATCTGAAACATAGATTTACAGATAAACTACAGAAAGTAAGACACAGCATAAATACAAACAGGTTAAAATAATAGAAAACTCACATAATATGTAAAAATTACCACTGAAATCCAAATTACATGAAGGCAATACACATACCATCAGTCAAACCAACTTAAGAACAATGATTACTGCTTATATATGACTTTACACTTCTTAGAGTTGCCATCAGACTGGTTCTTCATGTGAACATTCCTAGGGTTGTATGACCTGAAAAGCTATATACACAGAAAACATTAATCATATTCAAGGCACCTCATGCACACTGATTCACACCTGTGACATTCCTGTTTGGTAAGAGGCTAGATAGCTTTGAGTCACAGTAAAGTTAAAACTCAGAAACAGTCCTTCAGGTTCAAGGACTGAAACAGCTTGTTGTCTTTCTCGTTTAGTACAAAGCATTTTTTCATGTTTAAAACAAGACTGAAACATCACATAAGAAAATTTAAGTGTAATAACATTATAGCAAAATACTACAGTATTTATTTTTTTTAAAACATAAACAAAAAGAGAAGAAAGAAACATCAAGTTATACAATTTGATGTGCCACTTAGTGCAAATGATTAAGGTTTAAGCTATTAATGAGATGCTGTCTGTGAGCCAGGGTTTGCTTCCATCGGCTGCTATTTCCTTACTTTGTGACTCTGAGCAAGTCATTTAGTCAGGCAGTGCTTCCAGGCTGGGTCTGAAAAAAGTTTGGATCAGTGCTCTGTCCCATTTAACAAATACAATAATAACAAGCCAATAAATATATAATACAATATTATAAAGTTATTTCAGTGTAGTAATTGTTTCAGATTTTGTTTATATCTGTTAAAAATAAAATACATAGACCTTTATGTTTTGAAAGTCACAATATCTAATATATCTTGCAACCAGTTGATAACAATTTAGCAAATTATATGTTAAGAAAATAGTGCAATCAGTGCTATCACATTGTATAAATATGTTACCACAGTACATAATATAAACTATTTTTAACAATACAAACAAAAACAATAAATACACATTTGTGCGACACACAATACAATACCAACAAATATAAATGTAAATGCCAGTTTATAGTTTGTAAGTAAAATAATGCCCCCCCAGAGTGTACATACTTTGCTTGTATATAAAATTCCATATAACTAATCAGTGAGATCAATAGTTACAACTTACTACAGTCTTTGAAGAATTCCTTATGATAGATATTACAAGAGCTTGGTAATGCAAGCAGTTCTAGACTTCAGTAATGCAAGCAGTTCTAGACTTTCACTTCCAGTCCTGCCAAAACATGTATTTCCTGTGAAGCTAATGATTGTTAAAGACTAAGGTGATGATTATACGCTTCACTCTTAATTGTGTAGAAAGTATCACCTGGGGATCAGGATAAAAGCCCATAGAGCTGGTTGCAGTACCATTCAAAGTGTGTGTGTGTGTGTGTGTGTGTGTGTGTTCCATGATGTACTATTCCTTCAAATTCTAACAAACTACTCAGGGATAAGTTGGGGGGGCAAGTTCTGTTGACCTGCATTTAAGGATGGTATATCCTAAATACCATTACCTTTGTATTAGCATGCATTTTTAAAGGATATGATCTATGAAACTCAAATGTATGTCAACAATTAGTAACTTCAGTACTCAATGATTTACCAGAAAAACACAAACATCACAAGGAACTGACCAAAATAGTAACTTCAGTACTCAATGATTTACCAGAAAAACACAAACATCACAAGGACCTGACCAAAATAGTAACTTCAGTACTCAGTGATTTACCAGAAAAACACAAACTTCACAAGGAACTGACCAAAATAGTAACTTCAGTACTCAATGATTTACCAGAAAAACACACACATCACAAGGAACGGACCAAAAATATGACTAAAAAGTTTGGACATTCTGTAAAAATCTGGAAAACTGAGAGGCATGTAGAAGGGCATTTCCTTGTGTAGAAAAGCTAAAATCCAGGTGCTTTGATTCTAAGTAATTACAGTTTCAGAGATATGAATTTTCAGTTAAAAATATAGACTCCTACACTTAGAGTTCATAAAAAAACACAATTATGAAAAAAAGTTATATGGCTTCAGTCACTTCATTTAACAGATTAGTTCTCATGTTTATTGAATCAGGAAGTAAATTTTGGATACAACACTTTGCATGATTTACTTATTAATAACCTTGAATCCAGTTACCTATAAGCAGAATTCACATAAAAATATACTTCCTCCATTATAGAATTTAGATATTTGTAAACTGTATAAAAAAAGCAAAAGAAATATCATGTGTACACCAAGCATCCAACAACAGTAAATAAGATAATTTTTAATAACATCAGTAGATCACATAATAGGAAAAGTAAAATGAAAACTATGTTTGGAAAACAAACATGCTGTGGATAGCAATAATAAGAAAGGATTTTATAAGTATATTAATGGTATCAACAATTCTTATCAGTTAGTAAACTCTACAAAATCATAAGGCAGTCTAATAAATGATCCTTTGTATATGTAGTCAAGGGTCTACTTTGTAGACTGACTGCTCACTTACTCGACACCCAGTTGCCCGAGACAACAAGACCAACACCTTCAGAAGACTGAGATCTAGAAGACTGACATTTTATGTGAGGTAAGTAACCGCTTGGCCATCCTGATAAAATTAACTAAAGTAAGCAAAACTACCCCCCCCCCCATGTGGGCCCCCACAGTCCCCTAACTAAATATTCCAACTCCGAGAATGCACTACCGCATGGGTAGGGGGCAAGGTTCAACAGGATGGCCAAGCGGATACTTACCTCTCATGAGACATTGGTCTTCCAGATGTCGGTCTTCTGAAGGTGTTGGTCTTGTTGTCTTTGGCAACTAGGTGTCAGGTAAGTGAGCAGTCAGTCTACTGAAGTAGACCCATAGTCAACTAACACTATGCAATATTGTTCACTGTTAGATCTAGTTTTGACAGATTATCAACTAACATTGCAATCATGATGGTTCAACTTGTCCTATCATATCTCTGGGGATGATAGAAAGAGCTTTTAGTAACAAAATCAGCTTATGTGGATACTGATTTCACCCCCTTCATACATACCCCTAAACCTGGAATCATAAAAAATCTGGACAAAGGCCCATGAAAACAAGGTACAACTGGCAAATAATATGTATGCTGATTAACATAAAATTTTCATACATAATTATGTAACCCCACCCACCTAAATGGAATTGTGGGATAGTGACTTTTAAAAGCAAACTGAAGAACAGACAAAATATGAGTGCTATCTCCATTCCAACATGATCAGCAAGCTTGCTCACTCCCTGAGTCTCATAGCTGCAGAACAGATGAGCCAACAACGATACCTGGACAGGAATGAATGGACTGTAGGGCTTTCACCTAGTCCAAGGATTCTTGGCTCCCACTTTGTGAAACAAATAGGACAAACAAGTTCAGGTAAAGGAATGACTGGGTGAGGTTCTGTGGAAAGCAAAACAAATGTTTAATTAATGCCACATTTTATTTAAAAAATTCTGGAAATGTTGATGAAAACTGCAAAAATCTACAAAACAAAACTGTAGATACAGTTTTCAGTAGCACATAGAAGCTACTTCTGAATGGATTCATGTGCCCCATTACTCATACAGTGTTTTTGTTTCACCTTTGTTACTACTCCAGGACTTGGTAACCTTCAGTACTGCACCACATCAAAGAGTTGCCAAAGCTTAACCAGTCGGTTTCCATAGACCCTCTTAAGTTTATTCTGGTTATCCATAAAAGGAATTCCACCATCCTTATTGATCATCACATTTCTGTTATGAAGCCATCCTTCCTTAGGTTCTATGTCCTACTGGTTTCTAGAAATTCCAGACTTTTTCCACCAACAATTCCAGAATTTTTCTTATAACTACAGTCTGACTTAAACTTCTGTCTTCTCCTCATTCGTGGGAAGAGGAATCACATCAGCCCCTTCTGGTCTTCAGGTTCTTACTCTCCTCCAATGACTAGATAAGATGTTACTTATTTGTGTTACCAGTTTTTTTCTCAGGTGGTATAAAAGTAAAAGTATAAATTAGATATCTTAATCATGTCATTATGCTGTAGTGCTTGTGTCAGGAGTGTCATTGCATTTTCTCTCCTACTCAGGCAGTTGAGATCAATAAAACAGAATGTCAGCATTTGTAACTTCTGTTACTATCCTAAGAAAAGATTTTAATAAGTGCAGAACATCACACAGAGAAACGTTAAAACATATATATATTTAACATATCTGGAAAAAGACGGCTAAGTTCTGAGTCAGATAAAACACAGACTCTTAAACATTTTTCCAGTAACAATAAATCATAATACAGGCAGCCCCCGAGCTAAAGACATTCGACTTACAATTACCCATAGAGAAGAATGGGCTGCCACAATGTTAGAAGTAACGTGAAATAAATAAAAATCTTTAAAGCTGCTCAAATCTTACCTTAAATTAAGAATTCTATTGTACTTTCCTTTTCCCCATTTGTGAAGTTGCTCGCATGTCTTGTTAGAGGAGTTACTTGAGCCTTCATGGAGAACAAGAGATCCAATTGGTTAAGAGATCGCTGTGTTGATGATCTGATTGGTCAAGATTGCTGGCTTGTGCAGTACACAGTACTGAAGCAGTTACTCTACTGTACAGTAAAATGGGCAAATGGCTTTGCAGCTCACTAGGGTCTAGATGACAGCAGGAGGTCTGGCAGAGGTCTGAAAGTTCAGGAAAGAGTGGAAAACATTCATGGGTGATGCCTGTGGTACAGACATGTGAAGTGTGGCAAAGTTTAACATATTTTTTGTATGGAATGTTCTACTGTACTGTACTGTATTGTAGTACAGTACAGTATAGTACAGTAGAATGTTCCATGTATGTGTTTCGACTTACATACAAATTTGACTTAAGGACAGACTAAAAAAACAGATCTCGTCCTTAACCTGGGGACTGCCAATACTAAGTTTGTGGTGCATGTCTAATGATATTTTACAAAGAACCCGAATGCTGGACTTCTGGGTTAAACCCTTGATCTTTG
Source organism: Protopterus annectens (assembly GCF_019279795.1). Classification (NCBI taxonomy): domain Eukaryota; kingdom Metazoa; phylum Chordata; order Ceratodontiformes; family Protopteridae; genus Protopterus; species Protopterus annectens. The sequence goes on along the minus strand of NC_056727.1, from coordinate 996,218,556 downwards.
CTTATTGCCCCTGCATGGCATTAGAAACATAACAAAGTGCATAACATCTTGTTAAACTTTTTAGAACATTCAGTTTCATATGTTTAATAATGGAGTATATATATATATATATATATATATATATATATATATATATATATATATATTGTCTTAATAAAGTTATCACAAAACCTGAAAAAGACAACTGGCTAATCCTAACAGAAAAAAATGATGTTGCTTTTTTAATACATACATGGATGTACCTGCTGTTCCTACATCCTTCCTAAACAATATACTTCACAATGGATGGCTAATAGTCTAATAAATGAAAACAATAATTCGAACCCAGCCCATCAAACAAATACGCATAACTTTCAGTGAAGGCCTAAGTCCCACCACACCCTACATTTTCATTGAAAAGGGTTTGATACATTTTCTGAGTACTTTAGCCAACCAACATGTTCCTAGCATTCTTTGCTGTTCTCACACCACCATGTTATCTCTCTCTTCACCATTATAACATTCTTATGACCTTGCTTTGAACTAAAGACTCTGTGTCTGATCAAACCTAAACTATCTATGCTTCACATCACTGATCCCCGCCCCTCTTCTATATGTCTTTAAAATTAATTCTAATGCTCAAAATATTGTTTAGTGTTGTAACGGTTCTCTTTGCTGACTGTTATATTTTTTTTTCAAATGATGCAGCACCTGAATAGAACATGATTTGTTCTGTCTGAATAATACATCATTTGTGGTTAGTCTTTAACACCACGCGTCAGCAATGAATAAAAAGTTAATTCTTAGCACTCTAATCTAATCAACAAAAATATGATATTTCCCATTTGGCCCTGAATTAGTTTTGGCTACCCATTTGCATCCATTTCATTTACAAAATAGTTTTCAGCAATTTCCCCAACATGCTAAGTGCTCATAGCTGCTGTTGTTCATATACTTTTTTAATTAAAATAAAAAATAAATCACAATGTTAAAAGTTTACTATGGTCTGCATGATTTCTAATACTGGTTAGAGGAGGAGGAAAACTTTATAAAGCAAAATGAAATGTATAAAAATGGTTTTCTTTTCTATTTACATAACATTTGTATCTTACTATCAATAACTTCAGGAACCAGCAAGCAGCTCTTGGTCTGCTCCACAGAGGCTAAAATATATACAAAAAGTTATACTTTCCTTGCAGACTGTTACCAGATTTATTCACTAGGGCAGAAATCATCTTGTTAACAAACCACAGCAGTTTGTTTTCTCTTAAGTACAATAATCCACCTCTCACTGCCCTCAATAAAGTAGGTCTCCAATTTTTAAGATAGTGGTGGTCTGTTTTGCTCATTCATGAAAGGTTAACTGCCACACACACATAAGTGCGCCACAAAAAAATCATACCTGAACTCTATCTCTCAACCTCTTCACTCAAGCTATCTGGGTTAAAAGTATAAACAATGAGGAGAGAAAGGGTCAAAAACAGGAATGATTTTAAAATATGTTTCTTATAAACTTAGAAAGTTGATCACAGATTTTGCATTAGCATGAATTTTCTAAACAGTATAAAGTCTGACATTCAAACACTTACATTTATTTTCTGACTTCAATACTCAATCTTTTTTTACAGAAAGCCAAACATTTTATGAGACGTAAGCCAAACATATGAGGGAAAAATCAAGAAGTTCTGCGAAAATCTGGACAATTAAAAGTTATGACCGGAACATGGGATTCAAAATATTCTGCCTAGACTGCACAAAACAAATATGCAGCTGTTTTTACTTCTGTATGTTTTATAGCCATCTCTTTCACAGGAGAACCTACTACTCCTTATTCTAATACAGTTGCATTTATGACTTAATTAAGAAATATGACAGACGAATCCCAGCCTGGACAGAAATACCCATGCATGTAGTTGAGAGAGTTAGAGAGATAATGTCGTAAGTAGCATTTTACAGCTATACAATGAAATGGCACACAGTTTGGATCAGATATGCAACGGAAAACGTGATGCTTTTGCTTAAGTCAAAATTGTGTGCTCTAGTGGTTATGGCAGTAAAAGGATGCCCCACGACTACACACACAGCACTAAAAAGGATTCAGCCACAAACTCGACACTGTGTGATTTGCTTTTAATTTAAATAAATAATAAATACATTACATTTGTATAATTAAACTGTTTACCCCAACAACATGATGGGGACTCTGACTCGGGGAGTGAAAAGATAATTGCCCTCGGCATTCATATCATGAGCCTCCTAAGCTGTGTCTCTGTGCGTGTTTCTTTTTGGTGCCATGACATTATTCCAAGTTCCAGCTGATTGGCAGTCTCCCTCACGAAGCTGACGTCATCGCTCACACCCTGTGCGTGATGATGTCAGCGAAAACTTCAAAAAAAATTTTTGAAAAAAAGTGTGAATTAAAGGGGCCACTCTGGAATTCATGGCACTCCATTATTTTGACCTCAAAACCAGAAAATACTGAGGAATTCAGTACAGTTGAGAGGTTTGCCTCCATATAATTACTAACAATTAAAAATCACTTACTACAAATGTTACACCTAATATTTAAGAAGCTATTACAAACAAGTACTGTTCCTAGAAAAGCATCTACTATATTATCAATATATAAAATGCGATGAATGTGATAGTAACAACTATAGATCTGTTAACCTCAATTCTCTTCTGGGCAAATGCTTTGAAAGATGCATTACTGAAATATTGGGGAACAATAACACAAATATAGTGCTATCTTGGACTTAGATCAACAGGGTTTTGTAAAGGGTATATCTACATTGACAAGTTTATTAATTTTTTATGATCAAATTACTAAGGCCTTGGATCATGTAGAGTAATTTTCTTAGACTTATGTCAAGATCGTTGACTCTGTTCCTTACCATGTAATCTACCAAACTCCTATCAAGGCTAAGATTAGTATATTCCTGGTAAAATTGAATGTGTCATGGTTCAATGATAGATCCTAAGCTCTGACCCTCTTCCCATCCACCTTGGAATTCTACAGGACTTGAGTCTTGGACCACCAATAATTAATATTGCATTTCCCTCTATTCCTAGATCTAAGACTTATTGAATAAATAAATATGCAGGTGATTGTAAGATTGGGTTCAATGCACAAAATGAATCTGATATTGAACATTTAATTTCTTACATGAGACAGATCAGTGATAAGTCCCATATTATAGGTATATAATTTACTTATAGCAAATGCAACAGAATGTATTTCGGAAAGGTTGTTGTTCATTTGCCTGTGTAAATACTAGAATATCCACTAAAACTAATGTATTTCAGCTTTTCCCAGTTAGGGGTCACCACTGCGGAACTCTGGTCTGCTAATGATTGGCACTGGATTTTTACAGTGCCAAGGTGCCAGCCCAATGCCCGACCTTCAAAGAAGGAACACCCATTCACACATGCACCTACCTGCCTTTAAGCATCACTTGACCATGGGGAGGACATGCAGACTCCACTCCAGCTGAGAATCGAACTGGAGAACCTCTTGCTGTGAGGCAATAATGCTAACCACTGCACCACCGTGGCCTACATACAAGAACATCCACTAAAGGAGGTAATTCAGTATAAAGACCTAAGAATAACCACAAACTCTAATCTTTCCTTTGAAACACATACTCAACTGATAAAAAATGAAGCTATGTATCAAATTGGATGCAAATTTAAAAATCTTACCACAAGAAATGAGATGTGTCTTACATTACTATAAAACATAAATTAGGCCAGTCTTAGAGTACAATAACATTTTTTATATTTACAATGCAAGTTATTTGAATTATCTTGAGATATGAAGAAAATTCACCAAGAATATTTTACTTCACAAAGATTATAGTTACAATAATAGATGCAAATATCTCAATTTATTTACTATTGATTATCATTACAACTATGGTGAGTTTATATTTGCCTACATCCTTATATTTGACTCTTGTTTATAAGATATCTTGGACATAAAAGTTTACAAATACAGATTAGCACAGAGAAATCAGGCTACAAAGTTTTATTTAAACACTATGAAGGCATCATTGCATTTTCTTACCTATCTCACAGATTGGTGATGTTTTAGAATAAATTGATGTTAGAGACAGTAAGAACTTACAATCATTTTTGAGACAACTGGATTTGTGGGCTGGTGACAAAGTATTCAATCCAGAAATCCTGGAGTCAGCATTACTACATGGCCATACAGCCATAATGCACGTACACAACTTACGCACATATAAATTTATGAATGCTTCCACTTGTTTGATATTGCAGAATTATTGCTCTCTTCTGCTCTTCACAATCCTATCCTTCAAGTTCAGTTTATACTTTGGAAAACAAGTGCAGTCACAGTAAATTATTTCTGTAAATGCATTAATACATCTCAGTGATATGTGCCCTTTTTAAATGCATTCATCTGACTATTGCATAGTACATGTCTTTCAAGAACTAGCAGGCAACTGTCCATGATATGCATAACATGTCAGGTGTGTTCAATTCTTATCCCGAACTCATGCTCTGCACATAAGCTACTACTCTGCTGCAGCTGGCAGACATCTGTCAAGGCGGGAAAGTGTGCTGCTGTACATAGGTAGAATACCAGGAACGCTATTTATATAATGAGATGGAGGGATTAAAACCATTGGCATCAAGTGCTTCCACTTTCTTACATGAGCATCTTAGACATGTATTTATGTATGTGCCTATGTATGTACGCATTTATTTATGTTATATTTTGTCGAGTGGCTTAGTCCTACTAGGTGTATAGCCTGTTTTTAGAGGAAACCCAAAGTGGTATTCATTTGGACACCGGAAAAATGGTCTGGGCACTCTGGAAATTCCCCTACTGTCATCAATAAGTGCCCTGTAATCTTTTATAAATATAAGACAAATTCTTGTGCTATTTCTATAGATAGTAGAGGCAGATGGTGTTATATGCCTCTGCAAATGTATAAGCTAGCCATGGTATTTTTTGGGGGGGGTTAAAACTTAAAGGTGCCAACTTCACCACCAAGATTTTACTTGAAGACTTAGACCCCATCTCTGATACAACAACACCAAGTAGACTTGGAGGAGGGTGTCAGTCAATAGCTTCATATGTAAAAGTTATGAGGCTAGATTTCTAAAATGAGGGTCACATGGCTGCCTATAAAGGTAGCACATTTATGAAGAAGTATTCTTCCAGAACCTAATTTATGGTTTACAAGTCATAGTGTGCTCAGTTAGCCTGCATAATTACTTTAGGGTAATATGGCAGTTTGCATGAAAGTCACGCCATTGTTTAAGACATGTTTTGTGTGCAGCTGCATGCTTTACAAGTAGAGCAGGAGGGAGAGCACCCTTTAAAATAAAAAAAATATGAAACTGCAGTGTTTCCAATAGCTATATAACATATATCATATTTATACAAAATATTTAGGTCATATAAGGCAGAAGAGGACTTTTAATTGAGCTTAACAATGTGTTTGGCTGTGGATTTACCTAAAAAAAGCATTGATAGTATTGAGGTAAAGAAACAGGGTAACTGCTCAGAAAGTTCATTGCATCCACTGGTTAAAGTTTTCTTAACTTGTTTCTTAAATGGAAGGGGCATTTCAAGTGTACTATTTATATACTAGTTTATAGCCCTCAAGACTGAAATTTTGAATTTTGCCAGTGATGGTTTTTTGTGAGCTGTTGAGAGTAATGGCTCCATGATCATATTGTTCTCTGCTGGATGTGGTAGAAAATCAATTTACGTAAATCATTTATTCTGTTTAACTTGCAATATGAGGGATGCAGTGAGTTTTTCTTGGAGTGTGCATTGAGCTGAAATGGATGAGAAGCTGGATCACATACCCACCCATGTGGAACATCTGGTGAGTGAAATGGCTGAATTACAAGATGAGGTAGGAAAAGCTAGAAAGAGCTCTCTTAGAGTTACAGGAGAGATGGTGGCACTACAAAAGTTGGTTGAGAGGTTGGTGAGGTGACTGAAGTGACAAGAGGATGAATTGCTACATTTAGAAGGCACCATTGACAGCCTTATGGACAGACAGAGTGATGCTGAGCATAGGTCTTGGAGAGACAGTTTTAGGATTTGGGCCTAAGTGAGAGAGTGTGAGGAAGAGGTGGCTACATCAAGTAGCAGGAGTAAGCTGGTTGAATAAGTAGGTAGACAGAGTCCATAGACTGTGCAGGCTGCATATTTCTCCATCGACTGGCTGCATTACTTGGTGGTCCAGTGTCAGTTATCATTTAAAAGAATGGCTGATTAAAATGGTTACATTTAGTAGGGGTTTCCATATGCATGGTTACAAAATTAACATTTTAGATGATTTTGCCACAGATTTATTTTAGACAGAGGTGAATGATGGCTCCTAGTTGATGTGCCAGGCCAGCTGCTGTGGTAGCATACATGGAATACTCAGCCATGTTAAAGATCCTTTAAGAGGGGAAATTTAGTGGGCAAAGAGTGAGGAGGAGATGATTTATACTTATGTAGATGGTTGCTTGGCAAAGAACAGTGAAGTGTAATTAACAAAGTTCCAAAAACAAAGCTAGTTGAGGCAACAACACGACAATGAGAAGCTGACCGTTTATTTGAATAAAAAGATGGTAGAAAACAAATGAAAGAAACATTTTAATAAGTGCTTTCACATTCAAACTGAATGCTTCATCAGACTGTTAAAGTAACTGTGAATCAATTCTCTTTAAATACCTTCTCTCTCTCATTATAAAACCAATCATATACATTGCTCATGAATAATAAATTAGTGTGACATCATATACCTGTATAACAACAGTATCTCCCTATAGTTAATTCATCACATTTCAAAAACTACTATCTAATGAAATGTCTCTTAATTAATAAAACTTTAAAAACATAAATACATAAATATCACGAGCATGTACCATATAAAAATCTTATAGAAAAAAAAATATATATGTAACATCTATAAAGATAACACATCAAACCATATGTATGTAATATACATATAGAAACTGTATAAAACTATATAAAATGAATATGTATGAATGTACATCTGTGAATCTAAAATCTAGAACATCTTTACAGAATATAATGTAGATATGTGGAGTAATCTATATAGCTAAAAAATTTTTTGTATAAAAACATTCAGTCTATCTTATATCTAAATCTATTGTAGTGTCAGCTTGGCTAATAAATTAATGTCTAAACATTTTACATGAAAAATTAATAATAATGTATGTATGCATATGATTTTACCTCAGGATGGATGTATGGCAGCGTCCTATGTTAGATGTTTCTGGGAAAGATGGTAGACTTAAAGTTCTTAATGCTTGAGTCTCTAGCAGCCAAAAAGGGTTTCAAAGAAACCCTGTCATTGAGCCCTGAGCCTCTCTCTGCTTGTAATCTCAAAATCCATCTAATTTCCCTTTGTTCCATATAATTTTTATGATTACCTAGCCTGATGTTTTTATATATCAATTCTATGGCTATAAACGTGAAGCTATGTGTTGTGCCTTTGTTCATTATGTGTTTTGCTAGGGCGTTATTCTCGTCTTCCTTATTTATAGCATATATATGTTCCTTTACACATTCCCTTAGCATTCTGTTGGTCATGTCTACATAGAAAGATCCACATTTTATACATGTAGCTAAGTAAATCAAATATCGTGTCTTGCAATCTGCATACAGACTGAAATCATATTCTCTCCCTGTGTCAGGGTGGCTGAACTTGTTGTTGTTCAACATGTAGCAGCATTGATTACATCTCCTCCATGCATAAGTTCCTTTTCTATTAGACTCAACATGTTTCTTCTCATTTTTCTCATAGCATAACAAACATTTCAATGTTTTTGTGTTCTGATAAGTAAATTTGGGAGTATCCCCCACTAATCCATGTATTTTCTCATCTATAGTTAAGATGTTCCAGTTTTTCATAAAGATATCTTTAATTTTCTTATTATTGTTCATAAAAGATATCACAGGCTTAATTAAATCTATTTTGTCTCTTACTCTGTTCTGTATGTTGGAATCATGGCTACTACCATATATGAATGTTTTTCCTGTGGAAGTCCTCCTTGTTACACTGTCTTTGAACAGACAATCTGTTTCTTTTCTTTTATACCCTATTTCTTGAAATTCACCATGTAATGTCTTAACTGTTTCTTGAAATGTGATATCTTGGCTGGTGAGTCTAGATGCCCTTATTGCTTGTCCCTTCACTATGTTACTATAAATATGTGTGGGATGCATGCTAGTGCGGTGTAATATTGAATTCTTCCTACACTCTTTTCTATAGAGTTGTGTTTGTATTGTACCTCCTTCTCTTATTAGAAGAACATCTAAAAACGCTATCTTTTCTGCTGACCATTTCCCTGTCAAAACCAGAAAATCTGTAGTTCCATTAATGTATTCAATGAACTCTCGCAGTTTTGGTTCCTCTCCTTTCCATAATAAAAAAACATCATCTACAAAACGTTTGTAGAATAAAATGTTCTCATTATATGTACTCCTTAATATATATGTATATTCCCAGTATACCATTATAATGTTAGCATACGAATTTGCTCATGGGATGCCCATGGCTACCCCTTTCTGTTGTAAAAAGTATTGGTATCTGCATACAAACACATTGTTCTTTAGAACGATGTCCATTAACATGGCACATCTTATTATCAGATCTCTTGTCATATTCTTTTGTACCAGAAACTACCTCATATAGTCAACACCTACATCATTTGGAATTGAGGTAAATAATGAATTCAAATCTAGCATTACCATGTAACTAATCTTACCATTGTGTTGGGGTAGCATATAATCAGAGAGGCTTTCTATAAACTGTTGTGTGTCCCTAACGACTGTGTCTGTCTGTTCCACTATCTTCCTTAGCTGTTTTTCTAAATATACAGAGATCGTCTCAGTGAGCCATCCCTTGCTTGACACTATACGTCTCATTGGTGGATTCTTGGTGTCTTTGTGAACCTTAGGTAAACCTCTAAAAGTAGGTAAGACTGGTTTTTCTATTGAAAAATATTTGTACAGATCAAAATCAATTACATTACATAAAAATAAGTCATAACATTCATTTTGTGCATTATTAATAATTCTATTCAGCTTTATTAGATCTTTTCTGAGATATGTCTCCCTATCTTCTAATAGATTCATTTTAGTTCTATACATGTCTGCATCAAGCATGACTACTGCTCCATCTTTGTCTGCTCCCCTTATAACTATATCTTTATTCAATTGTAACTCTTTGAGTGCAAGCTGTTCTTCCTTATTCAGGTTGTAAAAATCATATTTCCTGTCTTTATTATTATTATATAACTCATTCAAATCTCTTTCAATTGCTTTCTCAAAAGCTTCAACTAATGGATGCATTTGTGGAACAAACACTGAAGATTTTTTAAAGATGTTTTCAGCACTACTGTTAGTGTTACCAAACATCATTTTAAGATTCAAGTTTCTTGTAATCATTTTTAAGTCTATGATATAATCAGTACTGTCAATGTCTTTAGCTGGAATAAAAGAAAGCCCTTTGTTCAAGAGGCTTCTCTCATGTTCAGTTAATACATGGTTGGAAATGTTAATGACTAAGTCTGACTTACGGGTTGCAGAACTTTTTTCTGGAATTCCAGTCGTTCTTCTAGTACTATAGGGAGATACTGTTGTTATACAGGTATATGATGTCACACTAATTTATTATTCATGAGCAATGTATATGATTGGCTTTATAATGAGAGAGACAAGGTATTTAATGAGAATTGATTCACAGTTACTTTAACAGTCTGATGAAGCATTCAGTTTGAATGTAAAAGCACTTACTGAAAGTTTCTTTCATTTGTTTTCTTCCATCTTTTTATTCAAATAAACGGTCAACTTCTCATTGTCGTGTTGTTGCCTCAACTAGCTTTGTTTTTGGATCTGGTTTTTGTGCTGCGTTTGAGGCACTTCAGCCTTGGTTGTGAATTCTCTACAGACTAATTAACAAAGTTGCTACTGGCAAATGCAGTAGGAGGAGAACTTTGATATGGGTGTGTAAGCCCAGCATGCTGGACAATGATGACAGGAGAAACATGTATTGACAGGAGCAGCTGAGGATACCAGCATGAGGTACATAAGTCATGATGAATGTACTCCCAAATTATTTGACATGGGCCTAGTGAGCAGAGTGTAAAAAGGGAGATAGAGAAAGTGTGGATAAGGGGGTGTCCATGAATGAAAAAAGGTTGGAAGCTGTAGGGTGTTGAGAGAGAGAATTTGCAGTATAATAGGGTACACATGCTTTGCATGGGCTGATAGGGAAAATGTTTTAAAGGATGGTGTGGAGGGTTGCAGGAGGTGGATCAGGCTTTAGAGGGATGATGTCACCAGAAAAGAGGTGAAAGGTCTAATATGACAGGATGTGGAGCCCGCAGATGTTTGGGCAGGAAGTGTGTGCCATGGGGAGAGAACAGTAGCAGCCACATATATGTAGACAGAGGTAAAAAGCAGTTTTTGTCAGAGAATGGGGAACTTGCATATGTCCTTCTTCTGCATGTGCATCTGTTTTTGACGTTTCACTAATATGTGTCAAAGTTCCCAAGCAGACAGACCTGAAACTTATTTGTGAACAGCTTGCTGAACAGTTGTGACATGGAGAAGTCATTTGTGGACAAACAGAGGAAATGTAAAGGAGTGTCACTTGTTTTGTTGAGACAGTGACGTGAGCAGTTAGGACTTTAAGGGTAAGACTGTGTTTCTATGTTCTTATTGCCGTCATTATGGCAGGTATGTGAAACCTTTTTTCTGGTTAAGCAACAGCTTTGCTTTGTTAGTGTGAGACATCATCAGAGACATTGGAATGACATTATGAAATTCTTTATGACTTTAGGCTATAATATGGCATTTTGAGTTTGAATTATGCTTGTTGCGCATCCCACATGACTGGGGTCTTCCTTTTTTGGATGATATTATGACTGGACGCCATATGGAACTGTTTATGGAGCCATTGCATTTATTAAGTAGGTGGAATCTGTGTTTATTTACTGATGTATGGTCATTTTTTAAGATCTTTATTGAACATGGCATTTTTTAAGTGATATAGGTATATATACAGTAATAGAAAGGAAAAAAACATCATAACATTTCCTTTATTTTCATGCAGTATATATTTTAACAATTTCCATTCACTCCAACATTGCATAAATTGCTCAATTCATGCCTTCCCTTAACTTTCACTCTTCATCCTCTAGAACCCTTTAGTGTCTCAGTTGTTCCCACAAACTTCATTTATTTCCATGTAATTTGCTCCTTCACTTTTTTCAAGATCCCTCACTTCATTTCATTTATCTCCTTTTCAGTATTCACTACTACTTGGTTTAGATTCTGATTTCCATGTTCTAATAATTTCTTTTTTTTTGTTTTTTTTTCTGCCAATAGCATTAAACCTAGTAAGACCTTACAATTTCTGTGCAATTTAAATCTTATATCCCAACATAGTAAAATAATTTCTTTAGTTATAATATTTATTTGCTCTCCCAACATTTCTGACAAACTATTCTGCAGGGAATTTCTAAAATCTGAGTTTCTTATACTCCCAAGAAACATATTTGTTCCCAATTACCACTCTTTCTCTCTTTTCCATCACTGTTTCAGCATTTGCTCTCAACCTGAGGACAAATTCTCTGAAGTCTGCTTTGGGCATAAAAATACCTTTGCAAACACTTCCAAGCAAAAATCCTAAACCTTCTGAACACTGATGTATATTTGGGAGCTCTAAAGAAGCCCTCCCATTATTCCTTTGTATGTTGTCTATCCATTTTCTCTCTGCTCAGTCCTTTCTAACATCCACTGATTGATTCTTACAGTTATCATACATTACTGTATATGCCAAATGAATTATCCTTTTTAACAGCAACTTCTGTTCTAGATTCAACTAAAAACACTACCAGAGCTGGTCTTTCATTTAACATTCCACTGTTCCTCTTTTTTTGCCTACCCTGGTAGGGAAGGTAGTGTCTAACTTGCAATCCAAGCTTCTGCTTAGCCCCATCCCACTTTATTACCTTTCTTGTCCAGTTATTTCCTCTCAAAACGTTGGCTACTTTGCTAATCTTTTGCAGTAAATCCTAGCCCCGCTTGCCTACTTTATGTATTCCTACGTGCAGTCATCCCTATTGGCGACATCTCCTTTCTCCATTTTGTGTAGGCTTAGCTCTTAACTTTATGAATATAATATACTTTATGGTTATTGTTGTACTCCTTAAAGACCTGCTTCCAAACGTTTACTCTCTTCGTAGTTCTCCAGCTCCCTCCCCCTTTCCATTATAATTTATTTCCACTTCAACATCTAATCCATTCTTGTGTTATGCATATGAACCTTAATTGTGTATCCCTAAAATATGCCTTCAAATCAGGTAATCCTAAATCTCCTTGCTCTCTGTGGAAACTGAGCTTATCTCACAGCTTATCAACTTAACTCTTAACCTCTTTCCTTTCCAAATAAATTCCATCTAGCCTGTATTAAATATAATCCACAACGTCTTGTTTCACCTTGTAATACATAGAGAGACTAATGAATATTGATTTTACAGTATTACTTAGTCTAGTCAGGGGAGGACATAAATTAAGGAAAGAAGTGGGACAATGCTAGAGGATGTTGGAGCATTTTAGGTGGACAGAGTGACAGACTGACATGCAAGGAATGGATGGCACATATTTTTGACAAGAATGAGGAGGTGTCTTTGTGGTTGGTGTTATTTAGAATTTAATGTACATGCATCAGTTTATTTGTGTGTGTGTACATGGGCAGTATTAATTACTTAATCTTAGTGCTGGGGCATAGGAATGTCAAAATATATTGAGTAGAGCAAGAGAGTTAGCAGTAAGTAGGCACCAAGCTGGTTCAGTAGTAGAAGCAGCATCTATGTTGATGGTGGATGAGTTTGGTCAGTATGCACCTCTGCTGGGAGAAGTCAAGTGTTGGTCTATCAGAGAGTTCAGCCAAAGGTTCTTTAGACCTATCTTTGTTGGGGGGGGGGGGGGGGTCATCAGAGCTGTGCAGTAGGGTTGTGAGATAAAAAGGTAGGAGGATGGAATGTAGAGGTTCAATAATACTATGAGAAGTGGGAAAGTGTTTAAAAACTGGCAAGAGAGGGTATCATTGTATTTATTCTTTATGAATCATAAAGTGAAGACAGGCTTGACGTCTTTAAGTCATGTTTAGGACAGGTTGAGGCAATTAGGGAGGAGGAAGACAGGATAATGCTGGGCATGATTTTTAACGCTGTATTATATCCTAAAAGGTAAAAGATTTTCAGGGCAGTAGAAATTCATAAGCAATGTCGAATGGAGTTGAGGGAGGATATAGGGAAATTAGATTTACTGGATTTGTAGAACGTTACATCAAGTGATAATGGTTTTACATTTCCAAGAGGGGAAAGATGGCAGGATAGTAAGTTAGACATGTTGTTAATGGACAGTAAGAGATTGGGGGAGGTTGTGAAATATTTTCTGTTTCGAGCAGGGCATTTTCTGTTGGGATCAGGGTATTTTAGATGATGCTTTGATCAAGTTTGTGTGGAGACTATATCAATACAATCAACAGCCACGGTATAGATATTGTTAAGTTTCTTACTAAAAACAATTATTTCAGATATGAGGATCTTTGCAGGGAGGTTAATGAACTAAACATGAAGAATGAACTTTTATTTACCTGCTACGAGCAACAACATGTGACAGTTTTCTTACATATAGCTAAACAGTGTGTCAACATGATTTCCAGAAAAAAGTAACAAGATTTCTAGGGATAGGAAACAATATCAGAAAAAATCAGCTTATTCCCCCTTTCACAATAAGGATATTAATTACAGATGTTGTGTACCTTACAATTATGCAGACCTGCCACTATTGACCCTATTGGGAGTTCAGCTTTCAATCCTGTTCCCTGTGATGGAGAAATTGTAGCCTTTCCAGGTTCTTCTTTTTATGAAGATCAGGCATGCTTGGTAGCAAAAACAGCTCAAAAAGAGAGACTGCAGGGATGCATCTACTCCCTCAGGATGATGTGGATCATTCGGCTTTTCCACCTTTCACCACCAGTCAATACAGTGGTCGTCCCCAACAACAGAGGAGACAATCTTAGATATTGTCATTTGATCAGCCATAGTGGCATTATAAACTCATTCCCTCCAGTACAAATCTTTTGAGTGTGTACTGCTAACTCCCAGTGGGTGTGGCTTGAGCCTTTAAAAATGAACTTATCATCTTACAGTTCTAACAAGTATTCATGTCTCTGTTACCATACTTATTACTATTAAACTGTAAATGGCAAGCTATTAAGAATAAATTAATCTTTACATAAAGTAGTCAAGAGGGGCTAGTATATACTGGAAAAAAATAGCAAAGTAGTCAAGGTTTTGTAAGTTTGATGCTTTAAAATGGATTTTATAAGCCACAATAAAGGCAGTGAATATTAGTTTTGTAATTTTGTATAAACAGCTTATGGAAATGCAGTAGCCATTCAAACAAGACACATACTGCTAGCAGAATTTTCTTCATACAATTGTGAGCTTTCACATGAAGCTATGCAGTTCTGTTCTTTACCTGAAAGTTGAGATATTTAAAGAAATATGAAAATTTCAATACAAATAAACAGCGTACAACTAAATTCAATATCTCTTCAGTTGCATTAGACAGAGGTCAAATATCAATACAATTGTGTTTGTCATCGTGTAAGCTTTAAGATGAAATATTCTGATGCCTTGTATGTAGCAAGCATAGTATTGGCATTGTTAATGCAAATATGAACAAGCAATATTTGACACCTACAGGCGTCAGTAGGAAGTAACTGCAGAAATGCCTGGAGATGCACTTGGCTGTTATGACTTCACACCAGTAATGGTTATAATATTTTTAATTATAGTGATGTGGTACTAACCTTTAAACATTTTTCTTTAGTATTTAAAGTTTTTCTTTTGTATTATTTCACTCCTTACATGTGGTGGTCACTTTAAAAAAGCTTAGGTTATATATTAACAAATGAAACCTTAAGGCACAAAAGGCAGGAGACACCACACCAAAACTTGTAGAAAACAGTGAATATTTATTAAAACAATAAAATAAAATAAAAAATGCACTGCTAAGCGCTTTCAAGCTAACAAGCCTTTCATCAGATAGTGCATACCTAGCAAAACAAACATTTAAAATACTCATTAACCAATCAGAAATCAATATTTTACCCTCCTTTTTCTAAGGATGGGTTTTAAAGGGATAACAGTATTTAAACCTGGGGGGCCTATCTGCCCCAAGTCTAATTATTTACCTACAGGCAGAGTGACTTTGGTGCAGGTGACTTTTTTTGTGGTTAACAAATTAAATCTTAATATTTTGTTTTACTATTCCTTAATAGAACATTGTGCTAATAAATTTCAGAAAAAGAGTTGCTTTAACCCCACTTTACATCCTGCAGCTAAAGTTACTAAACCTCTATTTTCTGGTAACCTGTCAGCTTCTGAAAACAATTTATTATACCGACTTATTAGAAACAAGACAGTTTATATTATGAAACCAGACAAGGGTAGAGGCATTGTGTTGTTTGATAGCATTTCTTATTCTTCTAGTACTTGTACATTATTGTAAATACTTCTACATATTTTCTGTATCTAAAAACGAAGTTCATATTGTGTATCACAAAACTGATTTATTTTTGGAGGATTATTTATTACAGCATATATTAGAGAAGGATCTTTTTGATTTTTTACACAATCCTCATCCCTGGATACTCAGTATTTTTGGGATTTCAAAAGTCCACAAAGATATTGGTCATCAACCTTTTAGACTGATAATATCTGCTCAATATTTAAAGATGCACCCTTTAGTGACATTTCTTGAGAGAATCTTGAACCCTACCTATGGAGATATTTATCATATATTTGCTTCATGGAATGTTTTGAGCAGACTCCATAACGATAGATGGGGGCTAATTTAATATTTCTAACTATTGACATAGTTGTTTGGTTTTATTCCCCACAACGTGGGACTAGAATATTTTCATGAAGCTATTGCTAAGTTCAAATTCTATATTAGTAATGAAATTTGTCTTGCTGAGTACTTTATGTCCTTGTTCTTGGAGAATAACTTTGCATATTTTGAGGTGGAACTGTACAGGTAAATTAAGAGTGTGTCTATGGGGGCAACTTGTGCTCCCATATATGCGACTTTAGTTATGAAGACGGGAAAAGAAGGACATTTTTTCCCAACCAGTTTTTTCTTATTATAAATTATACTTGCACTTTCTGGATGATATTTTTATTTTATGGATTGGACCTGAATATGAAATTAAGAAGTGTATTACTTATATCAATGAATCAACAGTCTTACGTTTCACACATTCACTTAATGATACAGTTACCCATTATTTAGATGTTATGATTACCAAGGAGGATGGAGGTTTTTCCTCTACTAAATACAGGAAAACTATTTTAGTAACTCCTATCTTCATTTTAATAGTGCCCACCCTTATCACCAAGAATTTAGTCTTGTTAAAGGACATAATCAGAGACATTGGAATGACATGGCAGGTATGTGAAACCTTTTTTTTCTGGTTAAGCTGTCAGACTTTCCCATATGATTTCAAAAGATTTGTTGTTTTTAGAAGAGCTAAATATGCTTAAAGATATGTTAGGTAAAATAGGTGATCCTGTAAAATTAATTAGTGATACTTTTCAGTATATTATTGACCATTTCCATTCTAAGTATTTTCCCTTTTTAAGGAAATCAAGTGAGGATGTAAGTCATCTTTTAAAAGTGCTACTTTCAACAACAATCAATCCACAAGTGCTATGGTTTTGGAACATAACTATGATTCTAGTAAAAGTAAAAATATTATTAATTCATATTGGAAAATTTTTAGAGCCAACAAAGCAATTTATAATAAGATAGGGGGTACACCGTATTTTGTGTATAAAATCTGTAATAATTTAAACAAATCTTTGAGCACTATGATAGTGATAAGGGATGTAACTCCACAAAAGGTGTGGTGTCTGTGGAAAATGTACTTATTATTTAATCTGAAACATGCATTTTGGCAGTTAAACTAACACAAGGGTATTTTTTCAGAATGCTAATTGTTCTAAGGGTTTAGTTTATTTAACTAAATGCAAGTTTTGCCCCATTGTTTATATGACCAAAAATCAGCATCCCCTCAAAAAGAAAATATATATTTGTATAATATTAAGAAAGTTAAGTGCAAACATTCTGTATTTTGACATTCTTTAGTTTGCCACAATTAAAAAAATGTGTTTGGCATTTTAGAAGTTGTGATATGTGATCCGGAGGGGGTGCTTGGTAGAATTCTTTGGAAAATAAGGAGTTACTTTGGCAAGTTCATTTAAATGCCCATAATACTCCTGGGATAAATGGGACTGTGCCTGTAGTCCCTTTATTAAGAATGTGAGCAACTAACTTTGAAATATTTTTTATGGCTTATTTCTTAACTGCCTTATGTTTTTTAAGTATTACTATTATTAGTATTTACTAATTAATTAATTAATTAAGTAATTGATTTATTTACTTGTAAGTACAAAATGTTTGATTTTTATAAATGCTACAACAGATTTTTCATTATAGTGGCTTTACTAGTAACCATTTGGGATTAATTTGTTATTTAATTGATTTTTACTAAATGTGCAATAATTTTCTGTTATTTAATTAATGGCTAATAACTCTGTTTAAATTTCTTGTTGGTATTCTTAGATCAGTTCTGAAGAAGTCCTGGCATCATGGATGAAAGCGCTTAACTTATTACTGTGTTACTAATAAAAGTTCTAGTTTTTACGAGCTTGTTTTTTTTTTTTTTTTTTTTTTGAGCTGCTACATTTGTGGTTATTAGTTGTATTTGCTGTAGTAGTTTTATTCCTGTTTTTGTGTTTTTACGTTTGCATGGAGGAGGTACTTAGGTACTTGTAGGTGAAACCTTGAGCACTGGTGTAGTGAGGAAAACACTAACTAAATGCAAAATATAACATCAGAGGTAATGCAGGAAATTGTGAGGGAGAGTGAAGAGTGATGTCTGGAGAGAGTATGATGGAGTTAAGGTAGTTTCGAGTGGTAAGTTCATGTGGAAGAAAGGTAATACTGAGACAGTTTAAAATGCAGTTGGGAAGGTAACTTGAAGAGGAAAAGGAAGCCAGGAGGAGGAGGATCAGCAGGATGGGATTATGATAAAAATTAAAAAAGGGTATAAGAGCCAGGTAGAATTGGAAATAGGGGGGTCAGGTTGATGAGTAAAAGGCGAAACCAATATTAGGTGTAGTTGTACAACATTAAAGATCAAAGGAAGAAAAGAAGATTGAGGATATAAAATATGACACAGAGAAGAGGAGTATGTCTAATAAAGAGACTTAGGACTTGTTCAGAAATTATTTTGCTGGATTACATAGAAGTGTGGAGGGTAGAGTTGGCCTCATTGGTCAGTAGCTATGAGCAGCTTCAGTGAAAGAAGACAAGAAGGGCATGACTAAGCAGATTCAAATAGGTGAAGTGGTGGAAAATAACCATCATGTAAAAGATGGTAAGACAGGTAGACCTGATGGACTCCCAACTCATTTTATAAGTGGGGGATAGCCAAGTTAGTGTTGTTTTGGCAAGGCGATTTAATGAGTCAGGAGACAAGATACACCTCGCAGGTACAGTGGAGGAGGGAATAGTACAGAAGGGGGACAGAGAAGATGTAAAGATATACAGACCAGTCCCTTTATGCAAATCTAATGCAAAATTGTTTACAAGGGTATGTTGACTGTAATGTTAGAGAAAGTATTACCTAATTTAGTTTGCATAATGGACACAGTTTTGTTAGAAGCAGGTCTTCAGCAGTTGACTGAAGAGCACTGATAAATTTTATTGAGTAGGCAGACAAGGACAGGAAACGTAAGGTAGGGATTATACATATGGATACATAGAAGGCTTTTGATTGTGTTTCATGGGAATACATGGAGACAGTGTTAAATACAGTCATAGGAGAAGCTAGGAGGTTAAATGGAATGAGGGCTTTATACACGGAACAATGGATGAGATTACTTATAAACAGAGGGTGTCCAGAAAAGGTTAAAATAAAGAGAAAACTAGGTACAAATACCTGCTTTCTCCTAGAATGTTTTATTGGTTATAAGTGTGTGGTTGTTTTTTGGAGGGCAGACTCAGAATGAGGGGAAATAGCTACATTTTTCTCCTTTGCAGATGACTGTACAATGATTTTGGTAGATATAGAGGAGAAATTTTTAAGATCTCTTAAATTATTTCCAGATTTGTGGAAGAATCTGGTCTTCTTTACCATTAAAATAAATTAGCAGTTCTGTTAGTAGCGAAAGAAGAGCATAAGAAATGTGGGTATCCACAGGTGGAAGTACTAGATATATTTAGGTTTCAAGGTTTAGGGGTCTGTCAGCAAAGTAAGTGAAAATTATTTTAGGGAAGAAGAGATACCTGAGAAACTGATACAGAAAGTGTATGCATGTATGTATTTATTTATTAATTTATTCTGTAGGATGAAGCACTGATCCTATTGGACCATTTACTGGCTCTGAATCATAATATAATTGAAAGTTTATAACAAAGTACAACTGATACAACAAAATACAATTGAATAGCAATAGAGTAGAAGAAAATATAGAAAAAAAATCAAATGCCAATGAAATGCCTGTATTATTGTGTACCAAGGAGTTAAGCTTCATAGATGCAGCAGAACAACATTCGTAAAGTTAAGGAGGAAAGTGCCAGTAAGTCCTCAGAAGATAAAACAAGCAAACAAAAAAAAAAAAAAAACAAATATAGGTACAACAAAGGATAGTGATCCATAGTTAAGATCTGCCATGTTATATATTTAGGGGAACATGTTCAGATGAGTCCTCAGGGAAAGGTTACTGGGAGTAAACAGAGAATTTGCACAATGAATATTTGGATACGGGAAAGAGGAAGATTTGCAAAAGAAAGGCTGAGATAGGAAAGAAGACTAGGAGGGCGGGGCGTCCTTGATTTTTGTAGGTATATAGCTGAGATTAATGTGGCATAGAGGATGAGGCAATTAGAAAACGAGACATTGGATTGAGTGCTGTGGGATGAGGGATTGAAAGAAAGTAGGAATTTATAACAGATAAAGGGATAAAGATGTAACATTGTGGAGGCACTTGGGCATAAGGCTAGATTTAGGAAGGAGAGAGAATATGAGGTTGAGAGGTCTTCGAGAGAATATCCTGAGAGAGTTAAGCAGAATGTTGTGCAAGTGGGGTCAGCTATGGATACAGACTGTTGCCGATCTTATAGGTGAGTCTGGTACAATGTCTTGGTTCTTCTTTGCACAGCTGCAGCAGAATTATGGCATTAATAAAGGGGTTTGGCTGTTTTGTAGGAGTTTGCTGAAGAATGTTAGGAAGGTAGTAAAGGGTAGGAAGGTGAATGAAGGTAAAGAAAGGATGAAGAATAGTGCAGTAATTTGGGCAATGCTGTTGAAAGGTAGTATTGGTGAGAGTTATACAGGTTTGGGAGTTAGGGTGGCAATGGAGGCTATGGTTAGCTTGAGGGAGTAATGGATTTCCAAGGATGAGTGATGGTGATGGGAGATTCTATGGGAGGAGGTTTCGAAGATGCCACATGAGCTGAGGCAGATTGGACCACTGGGAGGTGTATATGGCTGGATATTACACAGATGGTATAAGATCCTACTAAATATTTTCAAGTAAGGGTTAGGGATTATGGCAAATTGGGCAGAAAAAGTGGCTCAATTGTATGTGCAGTGGATGTGCATGGAAGTACAATTCACCTAGAATCAGGCAAGACAAGTGTGCAATATTGTTTTTGTCAGGTCTGTTTGTGATAGGAGGGGATTCTGCAGGTTTTACCTGGTGCAGGAGCGATGGATGTAGGGGGTGACAGAATGGAGCTGTAGTTAGCAGCAGGTGAGGTGCTAAACATTACATTACTGTTATAGCCTTAGAAAGATTAGGGGGCTTAGTACACACAGGTAAAGGAACCTGTAGGAGAATGAAGAAAAAAGGAAGAGAAATAGAGGCTGGGTCCAGAGAAAAGGCTGGATGCAGGTGGAGAATGCTGCCATTTGAGCATGGAAGAAAAGAGTGTTAGCAAAATGGGGAGGGGTGTAATATTAAGGTAATGTAGGGAGGGTGACAGATGTAAGATTGTATGGAAGCACCGAGTGAGAATGCAATATTCTACTTATTTGGCAATCAAAGCAGCAAATGAAAAAGCAAGCTCTAGAGTTCTGCTGTGCAGGACAACAACACTAACAGGCATGAATGATGTCATGGCAGATATATCTCCTTCAAACTGCACTCCAGTTATACGCCAGTGTTATAAACTGTGCTTTATGACTTTGAATGAACTATTGAAACCAAAAAGGAAGCTGCAGTTTAAAATGTGAAAGAAAACCACCCATTCTCCAGGTCTATAGAGACACATTAACACTAAATACATTATTTTCAGTCAATCCAGTTTACTTAGCCTTTAATCCAACAGGCAGGAGTAAAGGTCCACAGTGGAACTGTTATTGCTAGGTATTAAATTGACTTGGGTATAAAATCATTCTACCCAGCATTCACAGGCAGGCACAGATATATTATAATAAAGCATTACCAGCTTCTCCAATATAATCCCCTTGCTTTGGTTAATAATATAAAAGGACTGCTGACTTTCTTAGTTCTGTATTGAATCACTCTTTATTATCTGTAGCCTTGCTTACAACATTCTTTCCTTATCTTTTCCATATCTTAACAATTAGTAGGTATTTCATACTATATCTGTCCATTTTGTAGGCAGCCATGCTTTCCGAAGTGCCCTGCCCCTCTCAGCATGCAGCTACCACTGCAGTAGATAAAGGGGTGTCTGAGGGACACTGCTTTATATAAAATGGTACCTGAGGGAGAATTCTTTTTGTTTGGAAAATAGGTTTTAACAGTAATGCTATCTATTACAACACTGAAAATTGAATGTCTCAAACCCAGGGAGTCCAGTGTCTTGTAGATCAGCTAGGCTGGTGCTCATGCTTGAAGCTGAATATGAGTTTGGACAAGCAGCTGTCTGGAGAGAGTGCGGGGTGGGATTAAGATTAGGGAGTTGGATTTTAGGGTTAGGAAGGAGGGAGGGAGTTTTAGGTTTATGGAGTGGAAAAGGAGTTTTAGGGTTAGGGAGCAATCAGATAATTTTAGGTGTGGGGGGCTGGAGTTTTAGGTTTAGGATGTGATCTGGGAGATTAGGATAAGGAAGTGGGAGTGAAGATTTAGGCAAAGGGACTGAGGAGTCAGGCTGGGAACTGTGTGGGAGTTTTAAGTTTAGGGTTTAGGTTCTAGTAGGACCATATAGCGTACAGAACTGGGTGTGGGGAACGGCATATAGAAATGGGAGATCAGGCTAGTGAGAGTCAGAGTGCTTGCCTTTTTGAGCAAGTGGAACCAATTAGGTACATTGTGAGCTATTAGCTCACAAGGCCCTGTAGAACACCCCTACAAGACCTGTGGTGCTAGCCCTTAATATCATGTATTTGTATTAATCAAAGTTTTGGCCATGGTCATTATTACTCAGTTTCGGTACAAGTCAACTTCGATATTGGTTCTAGTGCAAGACCAAGAAGTGCACTTGTTCTGTAAGCTGGAAGACTTCATTACTTTACTATATTAAAGTACCTTGTCTATAATCAGTAGGGTAAATGAGGTCTATTCTAGGTAAACTGTTGCATTGAATTCATCATCCTGTCCTTTTCTGTGCTATTTTTACATATGATTCATAGTTACTGTGATAATTAATTTCCTTAGGTCAATAGATATGCATATTGTATACAGATATGTAGATATGTATGTATATATGCATATTACATTTAATTTGATCTAAAGCTCATTTGATAAAAAATACAGAGGCACATGTGATCGAAACCTTATTTGATCTGAACCACACAATGATTGAATCACATTTGACTGAAAACTATGTACGTCTGTATAAAATGACTGTTACGGTGGTTTTAGAGCATAAGAATTACAACACACATTAGTGTTGCTCAATATTAGTTCCTTGCTAATGCACCTTTTATGTTGCACCTTTGTGTATGTACACCAGTGGTGATTCAGTGTGTCAGGAGTATTTGCCTTTCTCCATAGTTGTGTGACTTTGGAGTTAGTATAGTTAAGTTAGGGTGTGGGGGTATGCAATAAAGCTTTTGGAGATAAATATCAAGTGTTTTTTGACATTTTCAGTGTCATGTGTTTCATCCGCGGTGGTGGTGCTGCGGTAGCATTGTCGCCTCACATTAAGATGTCCGGTTCGATTCTCAGCTAGAGAGCCTTCTGCGTGGAGACATGCGTGAATGGGCGTACCTTTGTTGAAGGTTGTGCATCAGGGCTGGCAACTCAGCATGTAAAAATCAACTGCCAATCATTAGCGGACCGGAGTTCCACTGTGGCAACCCTTAACCGGGAAAAGCCGAAAGACACAACCACAGTGTGATGTGTTTCAGTGTTTTGTGGTTTCAGTGAAATATATTTTATATCAAATGTTTTATGGCAAATGTTTTTTTTTCCTCAATAAAATGTACTTTAGATAAATTGAACAGTTTGTAGAAAAGCAATTGTTTGAATTTATCATTGATCACTTATGCTGTGTTTGTTTCATTACTTAATTATTAAAGTGAAAGGGGAAACTTCACATGTTGAATTGATACCATTCGTTTTTTTGTATAGAACAAGTGTACATTTAATATTTCCAGCGTAGTATGAATAAAATTAATTCAATTACTTAGATGTAGAAATGCAAGAAGCAGAGAATGGGTTTCAAAATACAGTACTACACAATTCCACAAGCTAAATGTTACCCCAGGCATGTAGCCTGAAACCTCCCAAAGGGTCAGTTAAGAGAGTAAAAAAAAAGAAAAAAAGAAACTGTAGAGCAGATGATCTACAAAATGAGTTTTCTATTATAACTGGATAATTTTCAAAGCAGAGAAAACATAGTAAACAGATAATTAATCAAAGGAGAGCAGGAAAAGAATTTCATGAATGAAAGACACTCTTACAAATTCCCTGAAGATAAATAAGGAACAATTTACATTTGTGGCAACATATTCCAACAAAGTATTCACTTACATCTATTCATTTCCTTATTTATTCCTTTGAAATTTGGTGTTACAGCTTCGGACACTTTAGCAGTTTTATTTACATAAGCTTCATGGTGAAACTAATTATTTTAGAATTTTTTTAAGAAAAGAAGCTATGCTACTATGCACGTTTTTGTGGTTATAGCTACAACAAAAGTTGGTAATGGGATGTATTGCAAAATACACTAATAGTTATTTGCTTCATTAATCATAAATATAAAGAATGTAAGAAGATGACATGGTTTAATATAAAACAGAAATTTAGCACATGGAATCCAGGGGCAGTAATTCCCAAACACTCTTACCATTTTTATTTTTTTATTTTATTTTATTTTTTTTTTTGCTTTATTGGCCTGAAATTGTCCATAAATAGGCTTAAAAGAAAAAGTCATGGACATTCAGAATTGCTATCTAGCTGAATCACCTGATATCCTTAGAGGGTAATTTGCATATATCCCATGTCATCTCTAATGCAAGAAGTTTAAGGTATCACACAGTGGAAAGTCTAGCTTTGCTAGATTTTTCTTTTTGTGTTTTTAACTGATTGTTTTTTCTCTGTCAGCTTTTTATTCATTGTTTTAATTCAAATACTCTTACCTGGAAAATAGGTATGAAAAAATGAACAAATATGGGTGGTATCCTGACAAAACAGCTACTAAAATAACATGTATGAGAAAAAGTACTAAAGATGTCACCTGAAGCAGTGAAAAGTCATTAGTAAAGCCAGTGGAAATGAGGCGAGTGACATATTTGGCAGCTACTTCAAATATAATGAAAGAAGATTTCATAAGGTGATTGAATGTGTTTACAGATGGGATGACGGTCATATTTAATGAAGATGAGAGCTCTCGAGTAGAGGGGGTGTTGGTCAGTGTGGTTCAAGATATCAAGGTATTTAGAAAACTAAAGTACAGCTAACTTGCTTCATTGCATGACAATCCATTTAAAGCCACATGTAAAAAATACTTTTTGATTTTTAATACCAATGATTAACAGTTAAAAACTGGATTATAGCAGATTATTTCCTGAAATGTGAGTTTAGCAAGCATTTTCTACAGACCAAAGTAGACCTGTAGTGTTTCTGGAGCACATGTGAAGTATAGGGAAACAATGAATATAGTCACTGCAGTCACTAATGTGAATGCTAGGCTTGTAAAGGCCCTGGGCTGTTAGCCTAATAACTGAATTACGGTTCTATTATGAAACACTGACTCCCTCAAAGCTGACACTTCAAAAGAACAAGAAAAATGCAGAAAAAACAAGAGGTCAAAAAACTTTTTTTTTCTTGTTTTTTGCAGTGGGGAAAACCTCCATGGTCACACTCACTCGAAGAAATGCACAATTACAAATTGCACCGGCAATGATTTCCTATGGAGAAAAGCATTCAGCCTTATGCCACTTATATCTTTTTTTTCCTCCAAGCTACTGAAGCTCAAGGAATTTCTCCTCAAGATTGTGTAGAGAAGTCATTAAGTAAAATACTCATCAGTGTATTATATGTAAGAGGCAGAGAAGTACAACTTTCTACAGAACTACACCAAATACAGATAAGCTGTTTCCATCCCTGTCTGAATTAAACCTTGACATAGACTGGAAACCCACTCCATGGAAGAGGCATGATGGACTGAATTATTGCTATAATGTCAAGTGTTCCAAATGTAAGAGAAAATTAACTACATCTAGTTTAGTGCAAAGCGAAGCTGGAATGTGCACATATACTATTCAGCTTCCTAACTGCTGTGATTTCCTTTTCAGACAGCAACGCAAGGAAATGCATTCTAAATGAAAGTGTAAACACGGTGCGGCTTTGCAGATTCCAGTAATTTAATAATACACTAGAAAATCTTATTGCCATCCTATCCATGTTATTGAATGGTTTCACAAATTCATTGTTGCATCTATTGTAAACTCATAGTTCTTTATACGTGTGCATATATTTATTTAAGTTTATTAACTGGGCATTCCTCTCTCAGCTTTTTCTCTGTGTCCCTTTGTCTGAATTATCAGGACCTGTTCAGTACCATCATTATCTGGCACTGGTTATGCTGTTATGTGACAGTCCACAAAAGGGTGTGTTTGTTTTCATGAAAATGAGATTGGAAAATTGCACACATTATTATTATTATTATTATTGTTATTAGTAGTAGTATTTATTTTAATGTATAGACAGATAATTATTTGCTTGAAACTAAAATATTTTCTTAGAAGAAAGCTGATGCTTTGTATGTGTTTAAGTGCTATTTTGGAGGTCTGTGAGTCCATACTGCTGTCAGAAATAGTGATCTGCTTGAAGAAACACATATTAAGATACACCAAGCTCTGTGAAACATTTCCACAGTCCAGAGTATGTCAGACTAGGTGACAGTAGGAAGTTGTGCAAAACACAGACCACATGCACTCATAATCCATGTACTGGAGGAGCAGTGGCTGTGAAAACCACATGCACTCATAACCCGTTTACTGGAGGAGCAGTGGCTGTGCAGACCACATGCACTTATAACCCATGTACTAGAAGAGAACTGGTTGTGCAGATGACACACATTCATAATCCATGCACTGGAGGAGCGGTTTCTGTGAAAACCACATGCATTCATAACCTATGCACTGGAGGAGCAGTAACTGTGCAGACCACATACACTCATATTCCATGCACTGGAAGAGCAGTGGCTGTGCAGATCGTATGCACTCATAATCCATGCACTGGAGGAGTAGTGGCTGTGCAGACCACATGCACTCATAACTCATTTACTGGAGGAGCAGTGGCTGTGCCTATCACATGCACTCATAATCCATGCACTGGAGGAGCAGTGGCTGTGAAGACCACATGCACTCATAACCCATTTACTGGAGGAGCAGTGGCTGTGCAGGTCACATGCACTCATAATACATGCACTGGAGGAGCAGTGGCTGTGCAGACCACATGCACTCATGACCCATTTACTGAAGAAGCAGTGGCTGTGCAGATCACATGCACTCATAATCTATGCACTGGAGGAGCAGTGGCTGTGCAGATCACATGCACTCATACTCCATGCACTGGAGGAGCAGTGGCTGTGCAGATCACATAGACTCATATTCCATGCACTGGAGGAGCAAAGGCTGTGCAGACCACATACATTTAAAAACATGATCTATTCAATCATCAAAACATGGTATGCATGTGGGTCCCAGGTGCGTTGTTGGTAGCTCTGCCCGTTTTACTTGCCTTAAGCTCTTAGGGAACACAAGCAATTCACATTAGGGCTAATTTATTAACAGCAAATACTGTTATTTGATAATGTCATCTACTTATACAAATTCTGATATGTCAGACATTCTGGGATATACTTGCTGCAGTTTCAATGACGTATTATTAATGTGTCATCAGTGCCTCACTGTTATATGTGTGATTTCTTGTTATAATACATTGTATTATACATTATTATAATATATATATCTGCCTTTAATACATCACAATGATTATACTACTAAACCTAGCTTTTGTATAACTGAGACACCAAGCTAAATAATTAAATAAAATACTCCAAAAAGTCTTATAGATAACAATAGTAATATCATACAAACATACACACAAAGAACAAAAAAATCAATATATTTGGGGTTTTTATGAAGACCCTGTTGAACACTACAAAAGTATAGTTGTATAAGTTGCACATCCCCATAACAGTAGATATTCAAATTCCTCACTGCTACAGTAGCGCTTTCACTATATGGGCTGCTTCCCACCATCAAAACAACAAGCAGCCAGCTTCAAAAAGCATTCCTGCCCACTCCTTCACTCCAACTGCTGACTGGCTAATCCCATGGAGGGAAACCAATAGTCTGGGTGAACCTTTCCTCAGGACGTGAAATAACTAGCCAACCAACAGTAACAATTGAAGATATAGGTTTATAGGTCAGTACTAGGCTAACTGCTCTTGTAGGCCATTTTAAGCATAGCTAATTACCTGATGTGAGAATCAAACCCTGCACCTTGTGTTAATAAGGTAAACATCTTAACCATTATGCCATAGCAAGTACAATTAGACCATATTAAATAGACAAGCAAACACAACTCTACTTTAAATACCAATTACAACTATATACTATAGCAGGAGGATGGAGGATGGGTGGAGCTACTGCAGCAGTGAGGAATTCAAACATCTGGTATAAGATAATGGGGGGAATTCAATAAAGCCTACATGGAGCAATTCTCCATGTAGGCATAGTATAATGGACCCAACACGGAACATGGCCACAAAGCGATCCAGTAAAGAGGTCAGAGGAGTGTGCATGAGTGTGTGGACATGGTAGTGTCCATGGAATGCAAATCACCTTATAAGCTGGTGAAATCAATGCAAATGAGGTTGATTTGCAATACAATAAGCAGAAAGGCACCTATATAGGTGCTGTGGTTGTGTAAGGAATGTACACAGATAGGAACCATGTACCAGACTGCAAATGTTAAACAGGGGCTGTAAAAGCCCAAAAAAGGGTGGATATGGCACTGTAGTAGGTGTGGGTGATGGGTGACATAAATTTGTTGATTAATTGCTGTCATGATTGATGGCAGTGTAGGTGTGGATGGAATGGAGAGCTATGTATGGGGTGATATATTTTTTGCAGGACAGATGTCCATTTTTTTAAGGAGAGAGTGGAATGTTGGAGAAGGGATATAGGTATGTGTGGGGAGGTAAGTTGGGTAGGAGAGGTAGCATTTGCAATAAGCAAGACAGACAAGACAGCAGACAGAGGTGGTGTATGACAAATGAGGGGGGTAAACACCTTGGATGGGGAAGGTGTTGTGGAATCGGAGAATCAAATGCCTCCAGACAGCAGCAGTGGGACTGAGCTCCCCACCCATGGGTAGTCACCACTGCTCCTACATGGCCCCAAAGGTGGCTGTGCTGGGGGCTGGGGACTGGGGGCTGGGTGCCAGGGCTGGTCTGCCCCTTCAGGTGCACCAGTCTGCCCTCAGTCTGGTGCAGTCAATTGTTCATATTATGCTGGACAATCCTGTGCATCATCCCTGGGAGCTGTTGCTGGGTGACCACTTCCTCTCTGTGCCTGGTCCTGGGGGGCAGGCCCCATCTCCTGAGGCAGTTCCACCCATGGGTGGTGCAGGACCAGTGGAGGGGGCAGCTCCAGGTTGGGTCCCAGACATGCAGGGACCCGGTGCCACGGCCAGTTGAGGTGGGGTAGGTGGATCCGCAGGAACCAGCCTATCCACTCATGCTATGGTGATGAGTTTTTTTCACAGTGGATAGGTTTGTCATGTACAGCACATTTAATCATTAGTTATAACAGCATGCAAGGGTATTCCAATTAACCAAGAATGATAATATTACATAGCATACAGAACACAAGACTAAATGGAATAACAGTCAATACTGTAGCAGCATGCCAGTAACAGTTACAGCATAAGGCCAACAACATTGGTATTTCAACAAGGTATGTTAGTGTGCAACCATTGTAATACATAATAAAACACAAGGCCCAAAATTAAGTTATGAAAACAACATATGTGAAAAGGAAACTATACCCGTAGTATAGCAATAATTATTTGTGATGCAGATAAGGGGTGGGAGGAGAGATAGACATTCCATTAACAACAGTATAGGCTATATTGTTTGCAACAGTACTGTTCTATATTCTACAGGTCTGCCCTTGCTACAAGTTCCCTATAGCTTCTGTAGCACGTGCATACCTCTCAAGCTATCCGTATGGGACAGTATGGGCCAAGCTGTAATACCTACAGGTACAAAACTACAGGGGACTATTACATGTCAGGGGGAGCATATATGACTACCAAAGTGTACTGTGCACTGTTATTGTGTGATTGTGTTATTGACATACTTTGACTGGATGTTATATCTGTGTCCAAGGGTTTTGGCAAAAGTGATCTTTATCTGTGACAGAGTGACACTTGAGAGACATGTATCGTGCACAGTACAGACAGTTTACACTTATCCTGCCATCCTTGGCAGGCATGGGGTTAGACTATTAGCAGACATTCACAGATGTACCAGGCATAAAGCCATACAAACAATAAACCATTTTATTTGTCTTATTGACTAGGAATAGTAGTGTACTTGTTGACGGTTTATTTAATGAAGTTTTATCACCTTGCTAAGTACTAGTACATCTGGGCACAGAAATCACTATACCATTCATACAGCTACTACAGACATTTATTTTACCTGTAAGTCCTGTGGGGAGAAAAATCTGTTAACAATACATAACTGTTTCTTTACGTATTCAGTAGTACTTTTCTGTTTTTATCAATATATAGTAGTACTTCTCCCTGGATTCAAACTCCAGTCTGTGTGTGGCAAAATGAACAACATACATATCATTTATTAAATTGAGCTACTGAGCCACTGCTGTTTATGGATTGAATGATATTTGCCTAGACCTCAAGTATGACCTGGTAATATAGGCAGTGTCACACAAGACTGCAGTGACAGTTGAACTCACATGCATGAGATTTATACATGGCAGAGATAGTAGGAGAACTGTGTATTAATACTTGGAATACAGGTGTAAACATTTAACTCCTAGTGGAAGGGATTTTGTGTGATGTGTACGGACCATATCAGGGTGCTGGGTTGCCTACCTGACCCATGTACAGTTGCAGATGGTATATTTGCAGTCTACAGCTATTACAGTTTCATACTTGCCTGCAGCAGCATAACTTCATTCAGGAATGCATACAGCTAAAATGCAAAGGTTAACACAAGACAATCCTTAGAGAAACACTGTAACACTTTAGAAATTACTATTCTAGGTTCAGATCTTAGTACAGAACATATATAATAATGCTATATCTTGTAGTACAGCTCCACATCTACACTTTAGCAAAACAGTTCTTTATCAGCCAACCTTCAGTCACTTCATGGTATTATACCCGTGTTTACTTCACAGCAGTTGTAATAATCAATTTCTTCACCAACAGCCCAAGATACACACAACAGTTGGCACAAGAAAGCTTTATTGGAGTGACATGAAAGAGTGATTAGTATACATCTAACAGTCTTTATCGCTGAACCCTTTAAATAATGCAGGCATTGAAAGACAGCTGTTATTCCACCATGTATGCAGTACTAATTTTATTTCCTTAACAATTCTGACTGCAGTTGTACTTTATTTCCTGTAAATTATGAATGCAGTTGATTTATTCCCTTCACAATATGAATGCAGTTGTACTTTATTACCAGAACATTATTAATAATACAGTATACACTTGTTATTCCTTACCATTATTAACTCATTATATCCATGTAATGCTTTCAGGTGCATCTGCAGTTAACTCCTACTGACTCCTATAGGTGTCAAATTTTGCTTGTTCATATTTGCATCAATAATTCTAAAACCATACTTTGTACAAGGTTTTATAAGATGTCTTGTTAAAGCTTACACAGTAGCAAACTCAACTGCATTAATATTTGACCTCTGTATAGTGCAGGTAAAGAGATATTAATTATTGTTTTTACGATATTGATTTATATAGCTAAAGTTTTCACATTTTGCTAAATTTCTCAACAACCAAGTAACACAGACAGAGCTCCTTAGCCTCATATGAAAGCTCTCAGCTAGATGAATAAAATGTTGCTGACAGAATGTGTGTAACTTGTGTGGTTGCTGACATACTGTAAGATGCTTAGAAAATATTACAAACATAATACTTACTGTGTTTACTGTGAATTATAAAATTCCATTTAATACCTAGAACCTTAAGAATAATTAATTAATTTAATTCTATCAAAAGGCTTAGGCTCCGTCCATTGGAAGTTACAGTGCAAACTTCCTGTGCTCTATTG
The DNA here is from genome assembly GCF_019279795.1 of Protopterus annectens. Classification (NCBI taxonomy): domain Eukaryota; kingdom Metazoa; phylum Chordata; order Ceratodontiformes; family Protopteridae; genus Protopterus; species Protopterus annectens. The sequence goes on along the minus strand of NC_056727.1, from coordinate 996,186,668 downwards.
GAGTGAGTGAGTTAATGCAGTAGTAAATTTCTTTCCTTCACATTAGCAGGATTCATGCTTTCATCTATATTGAACTGTACCTGGCATTACTCACTTATATCAGTGCAGGTCTATGAACACATTCATTGCAGTACACTCAAAGCAGAATATATCTACTGGAAGTTACTACTGTACTCTTTCCTAATCATATTAGTATATGTTGCCGGATATATCTGTACTCAGCACACTCTCAGCGCAAGTTGGCCAGGCACCATGCATGGGCCTCCAGGTTGTGAGCTCTCTCCTCTGCAGCTGTTGGGAGAGAAACACACCATTATTCATACCTGTCTATTAGATATTTATGCCAGACTGGTAAATCAATGCTTCCTATACTTAAAAACTTGTGGGGCATTGCTGCCCTTAGCATCTTGGATCCACTGGACCAAGAGTTCCTCCTTCCTACATTTCAGGTCATTGTAGTGATGACGCACCTGATCAACAGTGCAGGGGGATACCAGTTGCACTGGTGAGGTCATGTGCCAGCCAGTCCCAGGCCTCTGATTTGTATTCAGACCCCTTGTACTGGCCCTGCAAAAGCTGGATGTCATGGTCTTTCATGAGGAGCCCAACCATGATCCTGGACTCCAACATGCTCCACCCCTGTGCCCGGAAGCATGCACCTTCTTCAACTCCTGCCATAGTTCCTGCGGGTCAAACTCCAGCAGGTTCTGGCTGTATTCCCACCTGTTCAGCGTAAATAAGGCTGTTTTCCTGCCATTTAGTGCCATTGAGCCATTTTAAAAAATGCTAAGAGAAGCTTAGCACCGCGCAAACCTGCTGAGCTCAGCCAAGCAGTGCTTAAACTGGCAATACTTAGCACTGCCCAAACCAGCTAAGCAGAGCTGCATGTTGCTAAGTAAGCCTCATTCTTTGGTACCAAAAACATTCTGCTGTAGAAGCCTTTGCCCTTTGGTTCTCTGACTCCCTGGGAGTGTAAAGACTGAAGAACCTGATGAAAAAAATTATGCTTAGTTTTCACAGTGGGAAAGTATTCTTCTGAAAATAATTTGTTTTATCCAGTGTCATCTGCAGTCATCCTACATCACTTTTAATGCACAGGATTCCAAAACAATCTTTTCCTAAAGAGGAATGGTGTGGACCAGTTTTTGGGACAGAACTGAAGAGATAATGGCTGAAGGAAATTGAACAGGGCAAGGAATACTAGCATAGTCATTCTGTACATTTTAGCATAAGGGGAGGCCTATATTACTTGACATGAAATATCTTAGACTCTCCCTGAATGAATTTCCATCTTTTACCATATTATTTGAGAACTTGGGCAACAGAAGATCCAAACAGTACCTTCTTTTCTAAAGTTGAATCCAAAAGTTCAGCCTTTACCTCATCTGTGAAGTTTTGGTTATATACTGAAGCAAACCTTCTCAACACTGCAGCAGTAACAGTGGCTCTAGACACAACATCTTCCCAATCATAAACACTCTTCAAAGGATGTGTAAATACTTGAGAAAAATGGTCTGGTACAGAAAAGAGGGTCTCTGTATGAAGAGTGGAAGCTAAATGCCTAGACTGTCCATATGACAGAGCATAAATTTACACATGTATGCTGGGCAATTTACAATTCTTAAATCTAAAATGGAAGACAAAAATATTATCTTACCTATACAGTCTAACATTTTGCCCTGCTCCATCAGAAGAAGAGTTGGTATTGAGCACCAGTCTATTGCCAGTATAAGAGACACAGTGGAAATGGCAGCAGGGTCTGACTTAAGGTGAGAGAAAGGACATTTTTCATCCTGAAGTACATCAAACAGCTTATCTGTAGGGTCTGAAGACTGGATATCAGGATCACTATAGGCAGCATTGAACACATCCTTCACTGATGACAGTACAGCTGGGATTGGAGACGAATGAGGTATATCCATTTGTAACATATCATATATTCTCACTTCACAGGGAACATCTATTTTTCCCATAAAATACCTCATTCATCCTGCCAATGGTTTGATTAAATGAAAGTTTCTCTATAGGAGGGTTGGAATTTAATTTTCCTAACAAATCAGAATGGGTTTGACAATCTATAGGAGAAGAAGCCCTGTTTCTGTCCATAGGTTCATAGATTAGTACTAGGCTAACTGCCTTTGTGGGCCATTTTAAGCCTAGCCAGTTACCCAATGTGAAAATCAAACCCCGGACCTTGTGTTTATAAGGTAAACACCTTGACCTCTATGCCAGTGTCCCACCCCTCATTCTGCCAAATTCAGAATCATCAGACCCTGATTCTTCAGGAATAATTTGATGGGGAATGCCCACCTGTAAAGGCTTCTGCATGGCAGGATTTATTGCCTTTAATGTCTGTCTAACCAAGCTAAGTACTCATCTTTTTAGTAAGCATAATTTCATTAGAAGAACAATGTTTAACTTTAGTTCCAGAAGAAGAGGGACAACTTGAAGGAGGGATTTCTGACCAGTCTACTGGTCTCTTGCCCCATTTACTATGAAAAAATTATTGTAGAATGTCTCCCTGAACCAGGGAAGATGGTTCTTCCATGCCCATAACAGACACTTGAACATCCAAAGAGTATGTGGCAGATCACAGAGTTATGCTGGCCCAAAGGACTACAACAGAGGTAGCTGGAAAGGAAATTGAGTGGTCTACGGGACAACCAATGGTCACTGCAGGTTCACTCACTATCAGCTAAGGCATAGACTGATTCTGCTTCAATAGCAATGTCTCCTTGGTAAGTGTTTTTTCCCCCCTAGGTACTGCCTGAGAAGAGATTGCCAGACTGGAATGAGCATCCCTGCTGAAACCAAGACGCAGAGAGCACTGTTGAAGGTAATTGGTGGAAAGGTAAGTTGTCACTGAGTGTTCGCAAGCAGCACACATATACTCACACTGCTTTCCCCAGCAAAAGTAGAATAAAATTTCCTCGTCAGTAGTGTTTAAGCACTCACACACACTAAGAGAATCAAAATGGCAGGTAGGCTCTCACATAGTAGGCGTAAGGATAAAACTGACAATTTATCTGTTGTTTCTCTGTAAACATTTTTGTCCCACAAATTCAAGGTTTACAGTAGCAGCACACAATTTTTCACAAAATTAGCCCTAAATACTAACAGTCTAAACCCAATTTAGCGAACCCTGGCAGGAAACTTCCAATATTATGAACAAATGCTGTGTTTCTTAAAGGGGAAATAATGCTTTTTGTAAAAAAAAAAAAAAAAAGTTGAGGGGTTCCCAGTGGAGACTCATCTGTGAGAAACAAAGCTCTTGGCCAATTGCTGCTCCTGAGAAGTTCAAGAAATGCTTCTTCTCGAGGTGGCAAGAATGTACTTTAGAAAGCTTAAATCCTAATGCTGATATCCCACCATGGAATTACTCAGTCAGCAGTCAGATTGGGGTGGGGGGGATCCAGAGCGTTTTGAAGCTTGACGGTTGCTGTTTCTGTGGTGGGAAACAACCCATATAGCTTAAGGGCTACTGCAGCCATGGGAATGATGATCATCTTATTTTCCGACGACATACAAATTATATACCAGAATTGATGCACATACAGTTTAGAGACAGTTAGGTAAAAACACAGTCATGGTAATAGAGCAGAGAGGTAATAAAAGAGAGTCATAGGAAAAACAGAGCCTATATTACTAAACAAAGCTATAATGGAGAGCTGGAAAAGCGTCTGAACCTAAGTATATCATGGATAGATTACAATAAAGCACTTGACACCATTCAACATTCATGGATTATGGAATGCCTGCAGATGTATAAAATACATCATACCTTGGTAAATTGCATAGCAGGTACCATGAAACAATGAAAACCACTTTACAACTCCATCATCAAAAAAGTTAAAAATCCAGATGAGGGCAGTTCAGGGTGATTCTTTGTTATCATTGCTGTTTTGTCTTGCCCTTAACCAGATATGCTCTCTTTTTAACAGACAGGGCTTGGCTACAGCTTGATTTACAGAAAATGTTACCAAATAATGTCTCATCTACTTTTTGTGGCTAATTTACAACTGTAGAGCTCATCAGACACATACATACCTGAAAGCACACTACAACGGGTTAAATCTTTTTCAAATTATATTAGAATAACATTCATTTGGGAATTCAGAAGCACCATGTCCACAGCTGTGGCATAGTCAGTACTACTGACATTGCATGTGGACTGAGCAGCAATGCTAATTATATATGCATGCAGGCAGAGCAGTGTGCATGACGAGCAGCTCCTCACTGTGGTGGTAGTGCAGCCCTAAGGCTACACTGTGTTAGATCACCTCACAGACAGAGTTAAGTGCCAACAGTAGAGGTAAATGTTAAAGGTGCATGTGTACCTCTGGTAGTCCTGAGTATGTGCATACAAGTTGCCAATGCTGATGTAATGTTTAGTAGAAAATATAGATAGATAGGTAGATTGGTGGACAGGAAGATAGGTACATAGATGGTAGATAAATGGATAAATAGAAAGATGGGCAGATGGATACATAGATGATAGATAAATGGATAGATAGGTTGGTAGATAGGTAGAGTAGAGTCTGTGGCACAAGAACAGAGGGTAACTGGTGATGGACTATTGACTAGGGCACCTTTTACAGAGATGGATGAGTTCTTGGCCTCTTTGAAAGGCAATATCATTTCCACAGTGAGGTGTGGAATGTTGGGGCTGAACTGGACAGCCCCCAGAGATTTTCAACTGCAGATATCCCAGGTATGTAGTCCTAATTCATATCAAAAAGTTGCTGGCATGATTTTCATTTCATAGGTCCATTGGGGATCCAGGTTCCATGTCCATCTCCATGAGGTATGGCCAGGGGTATTAATTGTTGTCATAGTTTTATATTTGTAAAGCTATTGGTTACATATGTGGTTGTGGTGATGGGTCCTACTTACACTGTGTATATTTTTTGTTTTTGTGTATTCACAGGTGATTCTCTATCCAGAACCATCTCTGTGGAATGGTCTCAGTCTGATGTTGGAGGATCTGCTGCTTCTGATAATGATTGTGGAGATGAGATGGCACAGTTAGCGGTGCCAAGTGTGTGTTGGACACAGGGAGTTTGACTCCGCATTCCATACTCAGTGTATGGACACAATCTCTATGCTTATGGATATTGAGGAGACAGAACCATCTGAAAGGGTGCAGGTTGATGGGGATACCCTAGATCAGGAATGTGTGGTTGCCCCCATGTCAAAGATGTCTGTATCTGTGAATAGTACTCAGGGGCAGGGTGGCCCATTTAGGGAAGGGTTGGTAATGATGCCCCCCCACTGAGGTTGGTGTATCAGTAGCTTCTACTGAACATATGAGCAGGGCCACTGTGGAGGCCCAGGCTAGTTCAACCAGTGTTATGAAAAAGATAGTGAGGGTGATCAAGGCTGTGCACACTGACTCATGGGACCACATGACCCAAATGTGTGATTTTTGGAAATGACTGAATCACACATTGGCCTGCAGTGTCTTTCCTGGTTTATTTGTCAGGGGCCATTTTTTGGCTGGTCATCTGCTACATCCACAGATGTCAGCCAATATGGCCTTGAGAATGAGAGATCCCTCTCCCGTGGTGCTAGCACTTCCACAGCAACATCGATTGTGGAGGTGTCCTCACTCAGAAGAAACTGCCCCCGTAGTCATCGTTATAGGTTCATAGGTAAGTACTAGGCTGGCTACCCTTGCGGGCCTTTTTTAAGCCTAACTGATTTCCCTTTTTGTCCTCAAATTAACCTATTCCATTTAGTTAGAGATTGGCCTTGCCAATCCCATGGTAGATAATCATATACTACACCTAATGAGAATAACTGGATCATATCATATATAATTTGATTGGACTCATGCATGGGCTAAAGCATTTAGGAGCTACTTCTGTCCATTAGTAGTACACAGCCAATCCTGGGGTGAATTATTGTTTCTCATCTTTTACACTTAAATATGGATAGGGATTAACTTTGTTTTATACGGATGGTGAGTCTGTTCCAGAGCAGTGGTACCCTCTGCAAGATATACCTGTCCCTCCAAGCGGTTCTTTTGATGTTTCAGAAGAGGTTTAGATCCATAGATCAAACATTTTTGATGCCATCTGACTTGTTAATGTGTAGTAATTCCATCAGTATTTGGTCAAAGGATGGGATAAATTCCTGTCCCAGAGACTTCCCATACTCTGGAATAAACTACCTATCTATATCAAACAAAGCTACCCATTAGCACTCTTCAAGAAAAATCTTGATGATTGGATGGGAGATAGGAAATTCACCCAGGGATCACCTCAGTGGCTCTGCTTGATAGTGGCACAGGAAAATAATTTTCTTGGGTGGCAAAAGCCAGGGTACCTTTTTGGTTGGGCTTGTATAGGCCCCAGGGCCGATAGCCTAGTACCTGCCTATGAACCTATGAACCTTGTATGCCAGACACAGGTCAGTCTTAATAGTCCATAGGATACCAGGTATAATGACAGGGCATTACATCAGTCCCTGTGGGACATGTTGTTTAGGCCTTGCATCTTTTCAGTAAGGGATCTTTGTGGGGATTCCAGTTGCTGCATGTGTTTGGACAGATACATGTAAAAGGGGGCATTATATTTAATGACTGGCCTAATAAGTGCTGAGTAAAGGGGGAAAATGACATCCCTAGCTCTAGACACAAATCTTTTGTTTATAAGCTGTGCAATATAGAAGGACTTTCTTAGAGCAATCGATACATGCTGGTGAAAGGTTAGGTCATTGTCCACACAAGTTCCCAAATCTTGAACAACTGGGTCAACTCTTATGGGTGTATTGTCAATGTGGTAGAGCCCCTGGGGTAGATGATTTCCCAAAGGATGCAATAATTTTTTTTTAGCATTTAGTTTCAGTGCATGATTTTGTCACAAGTTATTTATTTTAGATAAACTTTCCTGCAGGATGGCTAGGTCATTTTGGGATTCAATGACTGCTCCTAGCTTGCAGTTGTCTGAAAACTTAATCAGCCAGAACCCTTTGATATGGCTTTTTCTTCTGAAAAGTAGATATTAAACAAGAGAGGTCTCAGCACTGAAACCCAGGAGACTCCACTGACTGGTCTCCTTGTGGAGGTAACTTTCCTCATTTTAATTTCCTGCATCCCATCTGTGAGCCAGTTGTCAATACAGCTGGTAACATACAGGTTTATTCCCAGTTCATTTTGTTTTTCTGTATGCCTGGGAGGGGAATTTTGTAAAAAGCTTTGGCCATGTCGAAGTATGCTGCATGTATCATTTTGCCTTCATCCATTATTATGGTGATCTTTTCAAAGAAATCCACCTGGCTGAGTAAGTATGGCCTGCCTTTGATGAATCAAACTGAGACAGGTCCAGTGTTGGGAGGTTACTTACGTTCTAATTGATTATGCTGTCACATTTTCTAGAGGACATCGATCTAACTCATGCAGCACACAAACCTTGAGTCAAGGTTGTAATACAGCCAATGCAGCACCTGGTAGAATCAGCTGCCGTGGGCATGGCTGTGTATGGCAAGCTGAAGACTCTGTCACACACACACACACACACACACGCGCACACACACACACACACACACACACACACACACACACACACACACACACACACACACACACACACACACACACCACCACCACCACCACCACCACAGCCCCCAACACATCACACACATCCCCACTAAGCCTAGCCCTTCAACATGCTACTGTCCCCTTCCAAGAAAGTTCTCTCAAAACTCATAAATGCTCTTTTTATTTTGCTACACCTGAGGACTCATCCTCATACACTACCCTATAAGACACATGCACTCCTGTACTCCTTTCCACACTTGTGCAAATGATGATAAATGTGCCCTGACCTTTGTGTATTGTTACTTGGGTTGCCTATGTTTGATGCATGGCATGGCCATCTTATGCATGGGTAAGTAAAGTCTGATGTTTTTATATTTATCATATTTTTACTGTATGTATCTGCTTAGCTCTTGTATAGTTATGTTGTAAAGCTATGTGCACTGCCCTGTCTCTTTGGTAATACTACAGCATACTGTGTCCACCTAAATCTGCCATGGTTATCCCCTGCTCCTGGCTCCTTCACTTGTTCCTCATCTGTCTCAGCTGCCATTGCCTGTAGTACTAAAACTGTGGTCCCTGCATGAGGCCATCCTGCTGTAACTGCTTCCTAACTATAAAACTGTGTAACACAGCATACAAGGTCAATATTTTTGCACATGTAATTGGGTCATACTGCAGGGCATCATTGGATGTTTCCAGACAATTAAAGTGTGACTTCAGTAGTCTGAACACATGTTGTGTGATATTTCCTGTTTGCAATAGTGCACGGCTGTAACCTTGGTCAGCATGAATTTGTGGATTTCTCACAGGTGTCATGAGCCAGGTTTCTAGGGCATATCTAGCATCACCCAGAAGATGGCCGTTTGAGAAGTCACACTATTCAAACCACTGGTAAAGATCACAGATGTGCCACATGTGTGACTTGTGAACATTGCTTAAGTGGCCTACATACACATTGTAGATGTTACCCCATGCATTATATACCACTTGACATTTAATTGAGTGATACCCTTTTTTACCCAGTTTACCAGTTGGGACCTTTATTTCAATGTGTGTATAGTCTATGGCCCTCCCAATACCTCAAGGAAATGTACTATGTCATTGAACTCCCACTTGGTGTTTTTTTTCTTTCTCTCTGTCCTGTGGGAAACAATATATTCTCAATGTATCTCCTGTAGGCCACTGAAAGGTCCCCATAGTTAATATGTATAGAGCCACACATACCCTATTATCCACTGGGATAGGTACTCCGTGCCACCCATGGGGCTACAGACATGGCTGACACATGTCCATGATTTCTTGCGTGTTATCCCTGCCCACATTATGTTTGTTCAGTAAGTAAGTGTCATGGTGGGTATGAAATATTAAGTGTAGTTGAATAACCCAGTACCCCCAGTGGTAACATTTTGCACTGTCTGCTGCAGCAGCTGCTATAAGAGCCTCTTACAGTTATACATTCATGATAGCTGTGGCAACTTCTAACACGGTATACCTCTTTAATCTGCCTTAATACAAGTTTATGGCCATGTATAAATCTAAAGCATGCAGCATCTCTGTGTGGCATTTAAATTTTTCTGAGTTGATCTGCCATTTGTTTGCCTCATTGGCATACATGCTGCTTCATTATATAGTTATTAGCATATAAGATGGCTGAACATGTTATTTCAGCTTGCCACGTCATGTTGCTGAATTTTCTGAATTGCCTTTCTCATGACCACTCATCACTTGAATTTGCTTGTTGTGTTGCACAAAGTTTTCTGAGATTGGTTCTTATCTTTGAAAAATGAATATCAGTCTTGTAGAGGAATGTGAAATAAAAGGATTTGAGCAAGAAGGCATATATACAAATATGTAGGAATAGATGAAGGTTCTGGAATGCAACATGAACAAATGAGAACACAAAGCTGAGTAAGAAGTATTTTAGTAGACTAAAACTAATGCTGTAAACTACCTTGACATCCAGAAATAAGGTTCAAGCTATTAATCAACTTGCTCTTCATGCCTTATTTACAGTTTTGCCATAATGAACTGTCCCCCCAAATGTTTTGGATGGGCTGGCTAGAAAAACAAAAAAACTGCTTCATGCTTATCAAAAGCTATGTAACAAACTGTGCATGACATAGTCATATATCTCAGTCTGGAGGTCTCCTTCAAATTCACTCACTCTTCTCTCCCTCTCTCTCTCTCTCTCTATATATATATATATATATATATAGGTTTGCTGTTGTGGGCCTGATTACATGTTTAATGGCATCATCATAGCTAAACATGATGAAAGTCTAAGATGACAGTTTTGCTTAGGTAAGCAGACACATTTTGGAAAGCAGCATGTATTAAATCAAACAGACGCGGACAAAAAAGTAGCAACAGAAAATGCCAAGAAACAAAAGAAAGAATATAGAAATCATGACCAGAAAAAAAAAAAAAGAAAAAGAAAACAAAACTGCAAATACCACAACTATAGTTGCAAGTATAGCGAACTTCTGGAACAATCATACTTTGATTGAGATTTGAGGCATAAATGGTTAAGAAGAGCTGAATTTAAACCAAAAGATGAAAGGGTTAATAATGGCAGATGACGTTAGTGGACTATGCACATTCTGATCAAATAAGTCTATCAAAAAAGTGGGTGATACAGGCCAATGTAGGTCATGTACTATAGAAGTAGAAACAATTGCACAGTGTGTTATGTTGTTGTGATATATATATATTCATGTGTGAAGGTCTGTACACTGAATGACATAATTGTATGATAAGACTGTAATATTTGGGATTGTACAAACATTAAAACACAGAGATAGCTGAAAAGCACTCAAAACATGAGCCACACATTCTAACTAGAAATGAAGAAGTATTGATCACATGGGATTATTCAATATGAACACTCAAGAAAACAGAACCAATAACAATAGATATGGTAGTCAAGGAAAAATGGACAGAAGTAGCACTAATCCTTGTTATAGTTACTGCTAATGATTAAAATGTTCTGTGTACTGAGAGACAAAGTTACAAAATCCTGGAATATGCAAGCAGAAACTTGAACAATATGGAATAAAGATACCCACCTAGTTCCAATAGAAGTAGTAATGAATGCAGTACAATAAATAAAATAGATACATTGCTAATGAAAAAAGAATTTTCAAGCATAATTAAATATGTTGCCCATACATGCAACTCCATATAGGTTCATAGGTTCATATGTAGGTACTAGGGTATCGGCCCAAGGGCCTATGTAAGCCTAGCCAACAAAGTTCTCTGGCTTACACCAACCCAAGAAAGTTAATTTCCTGTGTCCCTGTTGAGCAGAGCCACAGAAGTGATCCCCGGGGTGTATTTGCTATTTCCCATCGATTCATCAAGAATTTTCTTGAAGAGTGTTAATGAGGAACTTTGCTTGACATAGATGGGTAGCTTTTTCCAGAGTATGGGAAGTCTCTGGGACAGGAATCTATCCCTCCAGCATGTCCTGTTTATTGTGGTGACAAGGTTTAGGTCCCTAGATCATGTAGCTTGGAGCGATTGGGATTTCTTTAGGTGTAGCATGTCCAACAGCTCTGGGTTTGACATAGCTTTATATGTTAGGCAGAGATCACCTCAGAGTAGGCCATATGCTACAGAGAAAAGCTGGAGTTCTTTGAGACGGTCTGCGTAGGGCATCTGTCTGAGGCCAGTAATCCTCTTTGCGAGGTACTTCTGTGGCATTTCCAGCTGATGCAGATGTCTTGTGAGGAACATTCCAAAAGGGGCGTTGTACTCTATAATGGGTCTAATGAATGTCAAGTAGAGGGGAACAATGACCTATTTTTTCTGGATGAGAACCCTTTTGTGATGAGGTGTGCCATATAGATGGATTTCCTGACTACTGTGGGATGTGATCATCAAAGGAGAGACTACTGCCCACCTGGGTCCCAAGGTCTCTTATCACACATTCGGTGTTAAGAAGACTGCCACCTTTGTTCATGGGCACAGAGTTTTTACCAAAGGGGATGACAATGCACTATTTGGCATTGAGCTTGAGGCCATGGCTCTGACATGAGGCATCTGTCTCAGTGAAGCCCTTCTGTGGGATGTCCACATCATTTGGGGACTCAACTATAGCTCCTAGTTTGCAGTCATCTGCAAACTTCATTAGCCAGAGGTCTTCTGTGTTAGCCTGAACTTCAGTGAAGTAGATACCAAACAGGAGAGGTCCCAGGACTGAACCCTGTGGTACTCCACTTGTCACTGGTTTGAAGTCAGATTTGGAGTCTGCATCTTTTACAGTGTGGGTTCTGTCAGTGAGCCAGTTGGCAACCTATCTTGTGACATAGGGATATATACCTAGCTTAGTGAGTTTAGCTATAATTCCAGAATGGGGGATGGTGTCAAAAGCTTTGGCGAGGTCAAGATAGGCTGCGTGAACCACCTTACCCTCATCTACGTCTTTGTTGACTGCCTCAAAGAAGTCGACCAGGTTCAGGAGGCATGATCTGCCTTTCACAAACCCGAACTGGGTGGGGTCCAGAGTTTGGAGGTTACCAATGTCTGTTTATGAATTCCATGATGATACGATCTATGACCTTGCAGACTACGCTCATCAGGCTAATAGGGAGATATTTCCCAGAATCAGTGGTGTCTCTCCCTTTGTGGAGTGGGATAACTGTTGCTGTGCCCCATTCAGTGGGCAAAAAGCCTGAAGTGAGGCTATGATAGAACATGGTGCTTAGGTAGGGAGTCAGTTCGTTCTGAAGTTCATGTAAACCGCAGCCTGGGATGTTGTCCGGTCCCATGGATGCTGTGTTTTTGGCTTTAGAGAGTGCTGCTTTTACCTGTGCAGTTGTGATTACAGGAACTCTGCATTCTTCTGGTATAGATATGGGCCCTTTAGGGGGTCAGAGTGGGGTAAAGTTAGCACTGAACCTATTTGCCAGGATGTTGGCAATATCGGTTGGTTCTGTAATTTTGTGCCATTGTGCTGTAACTCAGAGCAGATCTGGGTGTTGCCATTGAGATTTTTGACATAGCTATAGAATGCTTTGTGATTGTCCTTAGAATCAGTGGTGATCTTGTTTTCATAGCTAGCTTTGGAGGATCTTATAAGGGATCTCAGCTTCTTGCTGAGGCTGACCAGGGAGCTCCTCCACTCATGGGATTTTACTCTCTTTTGCAACAGTTTCTTCCTTCTTTTGTAGAGTTTGTTTATGGCAGGGGACCACCAGATTGGCTTCCTTTTTTTGGAGGATAATGTCTTGGCTCTGTTTGGGATAGCACGATCCATGCACTCGTGTAAGTGCTTATAGAGTGCATTTGTGTAGGATTCAGTAGTCATAACTCTATTGTCCATCTGCATGGGTGTCATGAAGTTCACCACTTCTGTCTTAAGAAGCATGAAGCTGGCTTTAGAGACATTTTTTATTGTGGTTTCCTTAATGGGGAGTGGGGACGGCATGTGGATATCTAGGGTGATTAGCTTATGGTCGGATGTGACCAATGAGGAATTGACTTCAGGTGTGGAACACCGGTCACTCATGTTGGTAATGACTAGGTCTAAGATATTGTTGCCCCTGGTGGGGGTGTGGATAAGTTGATCCAGGGCATTGAAATTTATGAATTCCAGAAAGAGCTGAGCGAAGGAGTTGGTACATGAGTAGTTTTCCCAGTTTAATGGTGGGGTAGTTGAAATCGCCCAATATTAGGGTGTTTGGTTGAACTCTAATATTTTCCAGTAGATCAAGAAAAAAGGAGGGGGAATTCTGGGGTATGGTGGACGATCTGTAGCAAGCTACAATTTGGATTGCAGTTTTGCCCAGAGTTAGTTGCACTTGGATAACTTCGGATGCATTATGCTGAGCAACTAGCCTGGAGGTGGGCATATCCTTAATGAATATGGACACACCTCCACCTTTGGTGTTCCAGTCCAGGTTAGATGGCTGAAAAGTGTGGTATGAGTTATAGCCTGGTAATGCAGGGGTGCTCTCTGGAGCCTTGAACCAGGTCTCAGTCACTGCACAGATATCAATGTTCTCCATTTTAAGGAGTGCCTCGAGTGAGTACATTTTGAGATTTAGACTTCTAGCATCGAGTAGCATTGCCCTCAGTTTTTGCTTGCCTGTTCCTGTTACAGTGGTGAATTTATCATTTGAACTTTGCCTAAAAAAGGCACTATAGGGGTGGCAAGAACCTTTGCCAGTATCCAGAATCCCAGGGGTGATAGATGCAGGCCATCTTTGGGAAAGCATCATGGTCTGTCGACCATGTTGTCCCAGGCAGACAGATACTGGATCCCCTTAGAATGACACCAGAAGCTTAGCCAATTGTTGAAGTCAATCATTTTGTCCTTGTACTGCGGTATCATTCTGGGTGATGGCAGGATGCTACTTAGGGCTAGGGTCATACCTGCCTGGGCTACAAGATCAAAGAGCTCATCCATATCTCCTTTCATGTAATCCAGGAAGGTACATCTCAGGTCATTCACACCAACATGGACAATCACAGAGTCATATTTGTACTTGTTGTGGAGTGACCTGAGTGCGCGGGTTATGTGGTGGATCCTGGCACCCGACAGGCAGCTGACAGTAACCTTCTCCTTGCTTAGCCTGGTGAGTGGGACATCACTGTGCCTGACTATAGAGTCACTTATGACTAGTATGTTGGGTACATTGTTTTGCCTTATGGGCTATGGTTGAGTGGCACACTGAGTCTGTGGGCTATGTGTCATTTGGGTTGTGTTGGTGAGGAAGGTTGTTTGCATTTCTGCTTTGGAGGTCTCTGTTGCTTGATTATTATTGAGAGCCTCAGCAAATGTTTTTTGTGTTTCTATGTGTGGATTTTGGTGGTGTAGGTTTAGTGGAACTATGTGATGAGTCTGGTGTGGTGCAAGTGTTTACCTTTTACTCTTGACTGTCAAGTTCAGCCTTGGAGCCTTTACCTCCAGTTTGGCTAGATAAGTGCATCTCTCACAGGTTGTAGTGTTGGGTGGTAGGAGGAGAGGGTTGTCTGTGTACATGAGGCAATTGCTACATTGCCCCAAGATGCCCAGATTCATCAGACAGGAGAGAACACTGGGAGCTGACCCTTGGACATGCCTGAATTATCCTCTAGACAAGTAAAGAAAGTAAGTACAAGAGCTGTTTTTCTCTAAGCAAGTGAGGAAAGTAAGTACAAAAACTGTTTTCCTTTAGGGAATGAGGAAGGTTGAGTGCTGTAGCAATTTGTAATTTATTTAGTGCTTACAACAAGTTCTAAAAAAGTGCTGAGCACGAATAAGTAAATTCAAGTGCTAAAACTAAGAATCTGTATCTGGATCTTGTTGTAGATAGGCTATCTAGTGCTTACCACTCCCACTGATAAGCTAGAAGGCTTCCCTCCAACACAGAAAGACTTGGGGGCACAAAAGCTTACAAACAGTCCTGGATACAGAAAATCTGTATCTGGATTAAACTAGTTACAGGGAAGATGGGAAACAAGCGCAAATGTAGGCTTTTAAACCAGAAAGTTGAAAGAGATGGAAAAACTGCCCAAATGACCAATAAACTACAATTTCTGGGCCAGAAACCACTCTTGTGGTAAATAGGCTGCCTAGTGCTTACCACTCCCATTGATAAGCTAGAAGGCCTCCCACCAACACAGAAAAGCTTTGGGGGCTCAGAAGTTTACAAACAGTCCTGGATACAGCAAATCTGTATCTGGACTAGACTAGTTACAGGAAAGGTGGGAAACAAGCGCAAACACGGGCTTTTAAACCAGAAAGTTGAAAGAGATGGAAAAACTGCCCAAACAGCCGATAAACTACAATTTCTGGGCCAGAAGGAGGCAATTCTGGATGCATTCTGGGAGCTGAGAACAGCACTCTTAGCAAACATCAAAAATTGAAGTAATACTAATTTCATGAACTTTAATTGTATCCTAACTTAGGAATAAAGTACACTCTTGTTGCAGTATTAGAAAACCTTAATGTTTGATTTGGAAATTTTTAAAAAAATGACAATGATCCCAGTGCTATGTGGATTAGCACTGTCAGATAAACAGAAACAAGCCATGGAAAATGAATATATTAGAAATTGGAATTACACTGCTGAACAAGAAGAAGGATATTGTTTAAGGAATCCCCTAGTGGGAAGAAAATTGAGAGGGGTGGCTGCAAGAATCATACAGAATACATAAGGACATAATATAGCCTGTCTGAAAATCTCTCAAAGTAGAAGCAAAAGAGATAATGTGTAATTTGGCAGTTTGGAAAAGTAATAAAAAGGGAAATAAGAGCAACATCCAAAAAGTGCATAAGGAGAAGGAAACAGAAAGGCGTGGAACACAAAACAGGAACTAGGAGGGTGTTCAGGAGAACAAGCAAAGGAAGAGGAGAGATAAACAGGTGGTAAATGGGGATATAGTTCTTTTATTTATATGCATTAATAAAGGGAAAAAGAAGCAAAACACCACACGGAATTAGGAGGGTGGTATAAGCAGATGGTAGAAAAGAGGCTTCAAGAATAAGACATGCTATCTACTTTAACAGATTGTTGAACTTAAAAACTTCCACGACACCCACAAACTGTAGAAATAACACAAATGAAGGCAAAAGGCAAACTGATCCACTCCCAAGTATTTATTTAGTGCTTTCATTTATAAAATACAGACCTCCTCAGAATAAAAGCTTAAAAACCCCATAGGAGTCTGCAGGAGACAGAGAAGAGAAAGAATGTTTTTAGATGCTCTAGGTAACATAGGCAGCTCATATTCTTCAAACAAGAAGAAAAAAAGAATATTTCGGATATATGCATTTATCCTGCAAGGAGAAATAAAACAAAATTTTACATGGTAGGAAAGTAGTTACAAATAAAAATCATTGTAGAAAAGATGTATGATGTGATTAAATTGTCATCTGATAAGCAGTACAAAAAAGCAAACTAGATATATAAATGATTTAAGGAAGGAACGAAGCCCAGTACTGGCGATAAACACGGATGGTCAGTCTATCATGGAATCTAGTCAGATTTAATAAGTATTATGCTACTGCCTGTGTCAATAAATTGAATATTAGTGAGTCCTTAACACTACTGAATACATCTAAACATGACTGTCCAGTTATTACTCAGGAATTCTTGGACAGCTCAGTTAAGATGTTATCAAAAATGTCTCTATGGGCCTTAATAAAATTCTATCTGTTATATTGATAAACATAAGGGATGAACTGTGTTATATTTTATTTCTTACACTTAACTCATTATTAACAAGGGCAATGCTCCTCACTCTTGTAAAATATCAAATATTAGTCTGATGTATAAAAAAGGGAATACTACAGATATTTGTAACTGTAGACTTCAATTGTGGAGAAATGTTTTGAGAGATTTGTATGTAACTCACGGACGTAAATAGGACAAAAAATAGGTTATCAGATGTTTATCAGCTTGATTTACTTTGGGGAGATCAACACATATCAAGCTTATCGAGTTTTAAGATCATGGAACTATGGAGCATGATTTCGGGCTTGTAATAACTGTAATATTTTTGGATTTAGCTGAGGCTTTTGATATGTTGCCTTACTCGTTAATACACGATGTCTTAGTCCTAGATAATTATATTCAGATTCATGTTAATTCATTGACAGCAGTTTCGGCAAACAGAAAAAAATTGAAATTAGTTTGCTGAAATCACCTTCAGTGAACATTAAAATAATTTATTGCAGGGGGCAGGAGTCCCTGCACCCCCTGCAATTATATATACCAACTCCAAGACCAACAACAGAGGAAAAAAAGGCAATCTAAACTGCCGATGAAAGTGGTATAGGTGAACTGCCTTCTATTTCTTTGCATTTTGTGAAACTGCCTTCAACAAGATCACATGCTCCCTTTATTCCCTATGTCATGAATTGGATGTTGACATGGTTGGTTGGAAGAACTCAGTCAGTGTTTATTCATGGAATCCATTCAGATTTTCTGACAATGAAGAATGGTGTGCCACAGGGATCTGTCTTCGGTCATTATTGTTTAATGTTGTTTTTCCCCACATTTCCCCCCAAAAATAATTATTTAGATGATTATAAACTGGGTTTTCTTTTGACTGGTGAAAGACATTTGTAGGACATAAATACCACCCAGGTGAGATAACTAATTGGGCAAATAGAATTGGGTAAACTTTAGTATAAATAAATTAATGCCGTATTTTTGGTAAGTATATCCCAAGAGAACCGTTATTAGTGAATAATGTTTTTACAAACTGAAGTTGAAATATTCATTGATTTGGACATACTACTCAGTCCCAATTTTCCTTTTTAAAGAATGTGGAAATAACTGTTTCAAAAGCTATGAGATAGGTAAGATCATTATTGAGGAACTTTACACTAACAGTAGCTCAATACAAGGTGAGCTATATAAAACATTTATCACACCAGTCTTAGAATGTTATAATGCCTTTATTCTTTGCAGCACTAAACAATTGAAAAACCATGAATCAGTTCAGAGAAAGTTATAAAGTAAGTAAAAGGTCAATCGACGTTATGCTATGAAGAAAGGTACAAACTCTTAAAAGCTTTCTACTATCTAGTATTGCCATTTGAGAGGGAAGTTAATTTGGGGTTATAACGCCTTGAAGAATGATGTTTTATTAGTGACCTTTTATTTAGATGTTAATGATGGTACTGTGACACATAAACATTCAAATCATAAGTACAGAGTTTCAAGATGAAGAACTAGTTTAACAGGTTCATATATTACCCAAAACATCACAGTTCTTTGGAATAAATGTTTTGTTATGTAATGAAAGTCTCCTTTACTGAAGATTTTTAAAAATAAGCTTGATGTATGTATGGGACATACAGTTCAGCATTCAGAGAATCAGTGTTCGTTGATAGCTTTACAGCCTAAGCACTGTATAGTGAACATACAAACTTCCCTGCTATAGTGATAGAGAGGCTGAAATGAACAACATATTTAGGAATGAACAAAGAACTGCAGGAAAATTATACAATGGGAGGATAAAAAATGAAAAGTAACAAAGCACGAGGAGCTACAGGGATATTAATAGCAATGGAAATGATCAGAGGTACTTAAAATAATTCAAATGTGCAACTCTTCCTTACTGCAATAAGGAAGTTGTGATAATAAAAGGCAAACCTTGAGAATACATAGCAAAGGTGAACTAAAAATAAGTTATGCAGATTTGCACTGCATTTGGCAGGTTCCCCTAAGGTTCTTTTCTTAGATGTTAAAAAAATCAACTTGTAGAAAGACAATGTATGCTTTAAAATGCTCTATTGTATAGCAGCAAATAAGATAAACATGCTAAATAAGCTGGAAATGTATTACTTGGAAGCCAAGACAAAATAGTTAAGCATTTGAAAATGTTAACAAAATCTAAAGAGAGACCATCCTCCAATAAGGAAAATGTAAGGAGGCAAGAGACTACTGTCTTGAAAGGAATCAGTTGTTCACGTAAGTAGTGGTGTACACAATATAATGGCTCTTTGAATTAAGTGAATGTTGTGAAATTCAGCTCACTGACTACACTCTTTTGAGACTATGTTAAACTGAGTGCAAAATTGCTCCATTTTTCCCATGTAAGCGTGATTTTGGACTTTTGCATGATTTTTTTCTTATGGTTTACCACATATGCTTGCCAACCATCACATCTCCTATCGGTCCTGAGTCTACTTCCCCTCCTGCATACAGAGCATCCCCAAAGTAGAGGCAAGAGGTCACTAGAAGTGCAGCTATTTAGGTAACTGGAGTATCTGTATTTGCCCCCCAGCAATGAGGACATTTGCAATTATGGCCGTAACACCACCCCTGGGTCTGGGGATATTTAACCTGCATCACTGTGGGGGCCAATACACAATCCTCATGTAACTGCAAGCTTCTGTGCATCTGTGAATGAACTCTGACACCATATGGCAACTTGCTGAGTTCAACACCTGTCCTCAAGATGCATCTGCTGCCCCTTCTCCAAGGAAACTTGGCAAACCATGACCTTCTGCATCTTTTCTCTCAGGAATAGCTCAACAGTTCTCACCATACCAGCTCTAACAGATGCCCAAGACTCTAAATGAATCTGGGTCACATTTAAACTGGAGTGGTCCATTTGGGTAGGAAGGCAGCAAGCAGCTTGATTTCAGCTCAACCATCCTGGGTGGAGGGAGGCAGCCTTAGCTGAGTGCAGCAGCAGCAATGTTAGAAGCCTAATGAGTTCCATGCTTAACTGGTGTACCTTATGGAGGGAGGCAGCCTTGGCTGTATGCAGTAACAATGTTAAAAGCCTAATGAAGTCCATGCTTAACTGGTGTACCACTTGATTGGAAGACTGCACATGAGTAGAAGTGTGCAGACATCTCCTGAAGGCAGTGATTGAGGAGGTGGTAAGGTTGTCACAGGATTGTAGGGGTTAGGGCAACTACATGGCTAGAGTATGATGCTGAATCAGCATTCTTCAGATTTTCATTGGCCTCCAAAATTGGTTGGGTTGATACTAGGGTGATGAAGGTGGGTCTGGTTGACTAGGTGAAGAGGAGGGGTGCTGGTGGCAACTAATGTTCAGCTGTACAGAGCAGGGAATGAAAGTAACACATGAAACAAAAACAGACAGATAAGGGTAATATGCACATAACTGGTGGGGAGGACATTTGATGGACACATACATGCATAGGGTGAACAATTGGTGTTGGAAAGGATTTGGCAATTTTTGCCTAATGAACAAGAAATGGGGAAAGTACATAGGCATATGTGTACTTACATGTGCAACAGTATACACACTAGAAAACAATGATACCAAACCCCCCCAAACAAGCAGAAATACTACTTACAGTACATCTCTGTCTCATTCTTCTGAACTTCTGCCTCCTATTGTCAGAGTACTTCAAAATGGCACCAACTTGGGGTCACTGTAGTGATGATGCCACTGCTCCCCAGAACAGATGGTACCAGTATCATTGATCATTCACAATGACAAACCATATCCTTCTTGAATGGGTCACCATAGAAGCCCAGCAGATGCTCATTACAATGCCTGTGAAGGAAGGACAAGAAAAGCCTGGCACACTATGCATGTGCCTTGTTTTTACCACCAGTCAGTAGGCCCTCTCAAGGAGAATTATGGTAACTCCATGTGCACAGAAGCATGTTTGTGAATTGCTTGTCACACCTACATAACACTGCACAGCTGAGCTACACAAGCACAGAGGTCACATACTTCATGCTAAACATGCCATGCATAGCTTATACTAAAATGCATCGAGCGCAAATTTATTGTGCACAGACAGTGATTTACAAACTTTTATGATATATATATATATATATATATATATATATATATATATATATATATATATATATATATATATACATATATTAATTTGCATAACTGCTGCACTATCTAACTGTAGTTAGTATGATTTAAAGTACTATTTTCATATTGTGCAACACTGGTTACAACCATGTGCCCAAGATATATAGGAATCTGAGTAAAAGTTGTGCAGATGAAGAGTGTTATAGAGTTAAGGAAGGAATTATGTCTGACAAAGTTCTTCAACTATAGCTAAAAACCCTAGGCTGACAGTCAGGGAGAGTGAGGCACATTTTTTTTTGTTTTTTTTTGTGCAAGTGGGATCACTTCACACTGCCATTGTACAGTACTGACTGGTTCCAGAAAGGGGTCAAGCTGTGAACATAGAATAATGTGGGAATTACAGCCCAAATGTAGTGGTGGAGTTCCAAAGTTGTATAAAGAGGCAGAGGTATTGTACCGAAAATGGGTGACTAAAGCTGTGTATGCTATCAATCACATCTGTTAACCATATCCATATGGGGAAAGCTGTGGTAATAAACTTAAGCATTCCACAGCATAGCATAAATACCTACTGAATTACACATTTTGTCCTTAGACATACAGGTGCTGGCAAGACAATCCGAGATGGCAATGCTTATCAAAGTTTATTGGCCAGGAGAATTAATCACTTTTGCAGGCTCTCTGCACTCATGGCATGCACTTCTGAGAAAATGGTGCTGCACTCATGCATTACCCATGCCAGCTTTGACAGACCCTGGTATGAATGTTGAAGTCAGTCATAATAGTAGTAGTACAACAGACATTACAGAAGGTTACTGATACGATACTCTGTGCAATGGAAAAGCATGGGCCATCACAGTAGTCAGATCAATCACAGGGTACAGATGTGAACACAACAACGGCTAACAGAGTTTAAGAAGGTTTTGGTGATTTTATTAGTTGAGGCTTAGCACCTTTCACCTATGGATGGCTTTAATATTTGAGTAGCTCAGGTATCGACTACCTAAACATAAGAAAGGAAGGCACCAGGTTAATAATAATGCTAAATCTCAGGCTCACTTTGCTCTCCTATCCTTCCCCAATTCCCAATCACCCCTGTTATTCTACACCTATACCTCCATAGCATTACCCACATATTCCTTAAATGAATATCAGTTCCCACCAAAAGAAAAACAATCAATAGAATTACACCAAATAATAAAACCCACTCTAGTTTACCACCCAAGAATCTCTCTTAAACTATTTTAATCCTTCCTCCCATAACTATCGAATTACATCTCTACAATTAACCCAATACCCTCCTAACATTTTTAATCCTAATTGACAACAAAGATAAACCTGTTAAATGAGATGCCCCTGACTCAGATTATTTTATTATTCCTTCTTACTCCACTAGCCTTTATCACCAATTGTCAAATCCACCTCCTTCAAATACTTAGGACCTCACCCAATCCTCAAAAAGAATATCAACATCTACCCAGCATGTCTTTCTCCATAACACCTTATCTCTACAAACAGACCATATATGATCTATTTATCTATAAATACCTCACAACTAAGTATCTAAATTTATGATCAAATACCAAACCAAGACCAAAATATAACTGGCCAAACATTTCCCTTTGTAACATATCATTTCAAAAAATTAGTGGTGATATTCACCCCAACCCAGGTCCCATTGTTCATGAAACCATCACTTCCATCACCAAAATAAACCAGTCGCCTAATACATCTCAACAAAAAACAGAATCTAAACTCACCGTGCTAAATACGAACTTAAGAAAGATGTGCAACAAAATCCATGACATACATGACTACTTTGATATATATACTTCTAATGTAGTCATGGCAACAGAAACCTGGTTAAAAGAAAATAAAGGATAATGATCACCCCTCCCCACCGAGGACACAATATACCCAGGCATGACACACAAAACAAGCACGCAGCTGGTGTAAATCTGTATATAGAAAAATTCCCTAACCATCACCTTACTTCCATAAGCATTTCAAAAATGTAACAATGTTGAACTTCTAATAACCCTTCTAATCAACAATAAGAAAACTGTATGTTAACAGCAATTTATATATGGCAGGGAATAACACTGATACTGCTGAAAGCATCCTGTATTGGATATCCTAACAAATTAACCATGAAACTATAATATGTGGAGATTTAAATATAGACTGGCAACTCATAAATTCCAGTACCCTCAATGAATCCATCAATTTGTACAACTTCAGACAATTAATAACCACACCTACTAGAATCAACAAAACTTCAGGGAGACACTCAACATTACATAGAATTCCCACAAACAAACCAGACAAACTGACAAAAGTAGGCTGCCTGTCAGACAGCATAAGTGACCACATACCAATATATGACATTGGAACTCACTATAACCTAGATAAACATAATATCTATAATCAGATATGAAATGCAATCAATTTCAGCAAAGATATTTTCAATGAAACACTAAAACAATATAACTGGACTATACTTGAAAACTGCCACTAGATACTGCTGTAGAACACGTTAATAACATATTCTTACACACCTTATATAATCTAGCACCAGTAAGTAATAAAAGATTAAACTCCAACCCCACACCATGACATACAAAAGAAACAAAAAAACAGTCTTGATAAAAAGGATTAGAGAATGGGCAGCCTGTAGATCACACTCCAGCAATGTATTCATTTACAGATAATGCCCACTGAAAAATGAGGCCACTGATGGCAGCATATCAAGCTTCAAGCTGCCGGGAAGAACAGACTGGAACAAACGTAAAGGCCACCATTATTTTATGCTTGCTAAGCAGCACTTTTGCTGTTTAGCAAGTATAAAATAAAAAAGAAAAAAAAATAAATTAAAAAGGTGTGTGTGTGTGTGTGTGTGTGTGTGTGTGTGTGTGTGTGTGTGTGTGTGTGTGTGGGTGTGTGTGAAAGAGGGAGAGAGAGAGAGAGAGAGAGAAAGAGAGAGAAAGAGAGAGAAAGAGAGACAGAGATTGAAGAGTGAGAGCGAGAAAGATCGAATGATCTCTGGCAACAATTAAAAGGTTTGCGTACCTCTCAGACCCTTAGCTCAACATATCTGGAAAAGCCTACAATAAACGGGGGATAAAGGCTCAGTATAGAAACATATTTTAAAGGTTATTGTTACACAATCACAAAGTTACTTGAATGTTAGGATTTGTGTTATCATGCATTTTCTGAAGCAGAGGTGTGTGTGTGTGTGTGTGTGTGTGTGTGTGTGTGTGTGTGTGTGTGAAAGTGAGTGAGATTGACCACTGGCAGCAGCAGTAAAGAGGTTTGCATACCTCTAGACCTTTCAGATGAAGAAAATTGGATAAAGCCTAAATAAAGGGGGAACAAAGGCTCAAAAATAGGAACAGATTTTAATTACTGCTCTTATAAAATTACAAACTTGCTTAAATATAAGGATATAAATATAAGGATTTGTGTTAGCATGAATTTTCTGAAGGAAATAAAAGCTTGAAACTCAAATGAATATCATTATTTAGTAACTTCAATCACCAACCAAAAGTTTTAGGAGTAAGGGACCAAAAAATAAAGTAAATGCCTGGATATTTTTTTAAAGTGTCATAGTTTGGATGTAAAATGCTTCCTGCAACACCATTAACATATATTACAGCAAGTTTGAAACATTAGGTGGAGGACCTGTTTTATATCAAAAATATATAAAAAGTAATATAGTAACAAAAAAATAAATAAGCAAGTAAATCACAACAATTTTACAGACGGTCCATTCTCTAAGCACAATAATGCCCTCCAATGTGTATGTTATTGCGGAACCTGTTCCTCTAGGAAACACAAACCTATCTGGTAGACATCCTCTATCAACAGGCTTTACAACCAAAGGAAGAAACTGTTGTTCAAGGATAAAAAGGCACAAATTCCCAGTCAGAAAAACTCCCTCCTTAGCCTCAACAAGCAAATTAGATCACTAGTGAAAACCTCCAAAGCCAATTATGAATTGAAACTAGCGTCTGAAACAAAGGGAAACCACAAAGCCTTCTTGAGTTACATCATGAACCTCCATGGCAAAGCCCAGGTTTATTCTGAATTAGTACTTAACAGTACCACTTACAGTGATCCTGTTGACTTAGGCAACCTGCTAGCAGATAGATTCAGTGCAAACTTCACTCACTGTCCCCCCAAAGGCCCATTTGACATCAACAATACTTGTCCCACACCTCACAGCTCCATAGATCAAATGTTAAAGGCCCCATCCAAGGCAAAGAACACAGCTTCCATGGGACCTGATAGTATCCCAGGCTGTATTCTGCACCATCGCCTGGAAAAACTAGCTTTGCCATTGAGCACCATATTCAACCACAGCTAAGTACAGGCTTCATCCCAGCAGAGTGGAGAACTGCCATTGCCACCCCCTTGCAAAAAGGTGGTGCAACTACTGACCCTGGAAACTATTGCCCCATTAGCTTGACAAGTCTGATCTGTAACGTCATGGATTGTATCATTATGGGTCTCATAAAGAAGGACATAGGCAATCTCCAAGCACATGACCCCACCAGTTCAGATTCGTCAAGGGCAGATCTTGCCTGTTGAACCTGGTTGACTTCTTTGAGACTGTCAGCAAGGCCCTGGATGAGGGACATTTACAACATACAGCTTATCTTGACTTGGCCAATGCCTTTGACACAATCCCCTACTCAGGCATCATCAAAAAGCTAGCACAACTTGGTGTAAATCCCTATCTCATCAGATGGGTAGCCAGTTGGCTCACCGATAGGAAGCACAAGGTCAAAATAGGTGCCTCCACTTCCAGCAGCAGACGTCACTAGTGGTGTTCCCCAGGGATCTGTTCTGGGACCCCTACTTTTTGGCATCTACTTCTCAGAGGTCCAGGCAAAGACAAAAGGCCTGTGGCTGACCAACTTGCAAGATGACTGTAAATGGGGTGCAGTGATGTTAACATACTACAACAGGGTCTCACAACAACAAATGACTGGTGCCAAAGTCACGGCTTAAGTTAAATGTAAAAAAATGTATTATCATACCATTTGGCAAGAACACATCTCCAATTGATTACTACATCAACAGCAACCCCCTAAGCATGCAACCTGTGGTGAGAGACCTGGGTACACAGGTTGACAACCATCTCACATTCGACCATCATGTAGCGGCAATGGCCAGAAAAGCCTTTTACTTGGTTCATCTCATAAGTGAAAGGATTACATCCAGAAAAAAGGAAGATATTAACTCTCTGTACTCTGCCCTTATTAGGCCAATAATTGAGTACAACACCCCATTTGGTATGTATCTCTCCAAACACCTGCACCAACTGGAAAGGCCACAGAAATACCTCACAAAGAGAATCCATGGCCTCCAATATCTGTCCTATGTGGACAGGCTGAAATCACTATTACTCTACTTGGTGTCATACAGATTGCTCAGAGGTGATCTGTGTCTTGCCTACAAGGCAATCTCAGACCCTGCTCTACTAGAAAGTCTCCATATCTGTAAGTCTAACTCCTCATGCATTACCCACTTGAAAGGCCTAAATCTAATATGCGACATTAACAAAACCTGCTAGAGAGCCAGGTTTGTCTCCCGGAGGGTCCCTCGTCTCTGGAGCAGACTTCCCATACACTTCAAACAGAGTACCTTGCTGACCCTATTCAAGCACAACCTTGATGAGTGGATGGGAAACCAGAAATTTGTCTCAGGTGCTAACTAACGTTTCTTTTTTGGGGATAAACTTTTGGCTAGGCTTGTAAGGATCCCAGTGCCATTAGTCTAGTAACCTCCTATGATCTTATGATCTTATGATAATGCCCTTCCAGGACTGTAGAGGCCCTCTTCTTGCAGTGTTGGACCTGAAAACACCCCTGGGTGGGGGTTACTTCCACAGTAACACACACCCTGTTCGACATTATGGCTTGCATAAAGCCTGCAAAAATTGGTATAAAAATAAAACTCAAAATGCTTTCCAGCAATTTAGACATCTTAAAAACATTGCAAAACTCCATGTCAAACAGGATAAGCAAACATACTATACCAACCCACAATACAAAAATAAAACTAACCCAAGACTTTTTTGGTCATCACTAAATAAACTATTCCACCCTGGCAAGATCACCATTCTTTCACCAAAAACAGACAATAAAACAGTCTCTATCCCCCCTCAGTTTAATTCCTACTTTATACAATCAATATTATCTATTTTAGACATGAATATATTTTCCTCCTCTCTCTACCCTTGTCCAGTCAAAACCACCAACAGCTCTTCAATTTTACTCCAGTACCAACCTCACTTATAATGAAGTTGCTTTTTAAACTAAAAATTACTTCTGTAGCTGTAGACCAACTACCATTAGACTATCTAAAAATGTCTGCCAAAGTCATAGCCTTCCCTGTGTCCATACTAATTAATAGGTCCATAGCAGAATGATACATTCTATCACTGTGGAAAAAATCCTTCATTATACACTGCACAAAGGTGGCACATCTACTGAATTTAATAACTAGAGATCGATAGCAATTTTCTCCCCCTCTCAAAAATATTAGAGAAATGCATACGCATGCAGCTGATGCAATACCTAACCTCAGATAACCTGCCGTCAGAAGCACAACATGGCTTCAGACCCCATCACAGCACCACTACTGCTCTTCTGTATTTTACCAATATAATAAACCAACATAGAAACGATGGTCTGCTTGTGCCCACCATGTTCTTAGACTTGCCAAAGGCATTTGATACTGTCTGGCACCAGCAACTGCTCGTTCGACTCCCCTCAATAGGGCTTTCACAATATTCCTTGTTGTGGTTTCTTAGTTACCTATCTGGAGGGCAGCAAGCCACTAAATGGCAACAAACCTACTCATCCTTTCAACCAGTTACTATAGGTGTTCCTCAGGGCTCTGTCCTGAGCCCTCTTCTATTTAATATATTTATTAATGACCTCCACACCTCCACCCACCATGCTAATTTAGTTCAGTATGCAGACGACTCAACATTAATATGTGTGACCTCAACAATAAACAAGCTTCAAGACATTACCCAAAAATTTTTCTCCTCTACAGAAACCTGGCTCACAGAATCAAACCGCCTTCTCAACCCCAAGAAACAAAGTTAATGCCTTTTACCTCAAGAAGTTTCTAAAATCAAAAACAATCTTTCTCAGCAAATAACAGCCTTCTGTAACTCACAGCCTTCAAGAAGTTATAATAGATGGCAGTCTCAAATATGACCAGCATATAGTGCCCAGCATATAGTGCACAGCACTAAATCTACATACCAGAAACTAAGCTCCCTTTATAGGATCATTGGATTCCTTACAGATACTGTAAGGAAACATTCTAGCCAACACTTTCTTATTGCCAGCTCCCTTATACACTGCTCCTATCATAACAAGCTTAACAGTACTTAAAGAAAGAAACTTGCCTTCTACTACAATAAAATAGTTACATTTCCACCAGTCTCCCTCATAGGACAAATCATTGTCATAGCTTAAAGAAATTGGACTGACTTGAATTACACAACCACCTGACATATTCACAACTAACTACAGCACATAAAATCATTTATCATCCAGAAAAATGCCCTGCACTGCAAAATGTATTACTGCCCTACTATCCAGCAAGGGAGCTCCCCTCTATTAACAAATTCTTATTACTAACAAACAATTCAAATAATGTTGCAGGAGACTCGTTCTACTCCCAATACATTGCTAAGCTCTGGAATACTATCCCTACAGAAATAAAGCTCTCAGAGAAACTCAGTAAAACTCTCAGACAAACTCAATAGTTTTAAACCACTGTTTAAACAAGATCGTAACCAATCCTGGTCCTGCACATGCTGATCACAAGGTTAAGACTTTGTGTTCACCATAGGATAGTCTCCAAATATTCTCCTTAAACAGAATACTCTCAACCTCTCACTAAACTGACAAAATAGTTTTTGTACATAACTGCTGCCTGTACAATCCACAAAGTTGCAAGTGGGATTTCTCTTTTGTAACTTCCATATCTGTACAATCTTACTTAGAATGTATAAATGTAACAACTGTTAATGTATAAATGTAAATAGCAATGCAACTACTCTGCGTTTAACTGGAACTTGGTATAATGCAATGTAAGCAAAGGTGCTTTTCTTCCCAGGCCTCCCCTGAAAATAGGGTCTGTCCTAGTTGGACTTTCCTTGTCAGCAAACGTTAAATAAATAAATAAACAAATAAATGAAAAATAAATACGTAATGTCCATTACTATCAGAGCAGTACAAAAGTGGGGTGAAGGAATGGCTGCTCCATAGTCAAGATGTTAGGGGGCATTACTGGCACTAAAGTAGAGGTGCTACCCTGTCCCTGCAAATCAGTGGCATGACCACCCAAATGCTGATAATCATTTAATTAGCCTTGATTACAATGTGGCTGCCAAAATGATTTTAAAGACTACTGCCTACAGTGCATGTATATTCTGTTGCAAGAATTTGATAAAGTTTATGTAGAAAATATAGAAGATAGGAAAGAACTACTGCATGTTTTTTGCTCCTCAACACTTGCTGAGGGGGATCCAACTTGGGGATTGCTCAGGTTGCCCCAGCTATAGCTTTGATTATAGCAGACTATAGCACACAACTCTGCATGACTGAAGAGAGCAACTCATCAGTGACCACCTGCATCTGTCATTTCAGGCACCATTGGACTGCAAATGCAACCTCCTGGACAGCAGGGCATGTCTTCCAACATATTTGTATAGCATTGCTTGCAGGTGTACCAGTATGCATACTATAAGGGTATATAGATTCATATCTGTGTGGGATGAGAGTGATGTCATGTGGTTTCATGCTTTCACAGGTTCTAAGAGTGCAGAATCCAACAAAACAGGACTGACATCTGCAGAACACGTGTGACTGATGATGATGGAAACATACAAGTGGCATGGTCTGATGGCACAACAGCACTGTCTGCAAAACTACATGGGGAGGGGTCCCTCACATTCACTGTTACAGATGTACTGGCAGAGCACATGACCTCATCAGATTGAAGCAGATGTCTTGCACTTGACAGTCTCACTTAGGTAGAAATTTGGTAAAATGGTTAAGGTGTTTACCTTACAGACACAAGGTGCAGGGTTTGATTCTCGCATAGGGTAGTTGGCTAGGCTTAAAATGGCTCACAAGGGCAGTTAGCCTTGTACTAATCTATGAACCTAACCTATGAACCCATGACCCACTGGTGTCCCCAGTCTGCATAGCATTAGAGATGCCGACTGCCTCTCAGGTGGGCCTACCAAATACAGGGGAGAGACACAGGCAAGATATGGTATCACCATGACTCCAGGACTGTCCCTGATATGAGTGAGACACTTGGAATCAATGAGTAGATGCGTAGGTCAGTAATCCAGCAGAGATGGCTGCTATGCTCAGCACTGTTGAGATAGTGAGTGTGTTCTGTTGATTGTGGGGGTACACATATCAACTGCATAGTGACTTGGAATTTATGGACAGGTTAGCAACAGTGATGGTAAAGTCACTGGTGGCATGTGAGACACATTGCAATCAACATCCAGTCTGCCTGTACAGTTCATGCAGTCTATAATTATAGGAGGTCCCTCAGACGATTAGTTATATAGCTTCACTGATGTCTATGGGCAAACAAGCTACCCCTCCTGATCATGGACACAGTCCACATTGTGAGTGTCTCACTCTTCATGCTCAACATATGAAGAACCTCCTCTGGATGGATTGCATGGTCTTGTAGTTGTAGCCATTCCTATGACATGGACTGGATCCAGACGCGGCAATGAAAGCCGACAAAATGGACACTGGCAATTGGCACATCATGGTAGCTCATCCTCACGACTGATGATTAGAACCCTGATTCCCCACAAGCTGCAATGCTCACCTCATGTGAGCCTACCATACAACATAAGATTTGCAAGAATGATGCCTATGATATTCTTAATGCATCCTCTATAGGTTACTGGGAGGCCCCTGCAACTAAGATTATTAATGCTATACATATCTTTGTACCCATATGAATGGGCATACCATGCATACCCATTGATTCTGTTAGTGGGTGACATAGCTCATATAAGTTCCTTACAGTATCCTTGTCCACTATATGTTTGTCTGCAGGTGGTGATAAGTCAGGCTCTGTTTGTACAAACTACTTTGGTGAAGATGGCTGTGAACACTGGCTGTGCGGGCAGCCTAACACTTATTACTGCTGCAGTTCCTAGCCTTGTTGCCATCACGGACACCACAAATCATGTTGCTCAGAATGGGTACACATGGCTGCACAGTGTCATCTTTTCATGCATTTGTAAATCAGTTTGCCATTTGGGGCACCTTTATTTGCATGGGGTTCCTCATTTGCACATCATTATGTACTCAGTGTGTAATGCATACTCTGCTATTTCGGCCACTTCTCGGTCACTCATTTGGGTTTCAGAATCATCCATACACACTGCATGGGTGCTAGTCATGCTGCCTTTGCATTGTATACTGTGCTAACACTCTATGAATCCCAGCCTAGGCCTTTATGGTAATTTTACTGTACTGAGTTTGAACTCCAAATGGCATTTATTGCTTTAATTGAGATTGCTTCACATTGCATATGGTAATATTGTTGTTTCCTACAGTTATATTCTAGACTGATGATTTACAATCTAATTTGACATGCTGCTTTTATTTTTCAGTTTCACATAACAGTGTTATTAACAAGTAAAACAGAATGCACCATTCTGTGACTACAGCTAAAAACTATTAAGTGTTGTGTAACAAATATGGCAAATGTATTTCAATAAAAATTCCCATTGTTCCTGCCTTGTAACAAATATGATAAACAGATATTTCAGTACTGTTCCAATACTACATGATCTCACCAGGGAGTCTGCTGATGAATTTGTTTTCCTCTAAGTTTCTATTATTTGACATGATATACTTTCTTTCTGCTTAGAAAGTTTTGCAGTTACCAATAATGCATGAATTGAATTTCATTGCTATATAGATATTTGGCAGCACATAGCTAAGCAAATGTTTAAAATAGCTAAGCAAAAGTTTAAAATAAAAGCAATTTTTCCCCAAGATGTGGATATATGCTGCCTCCTGAGTAAACAAATAATAGGTATAGCCAAACAGAGCCGTTAATTTTGAAATGTAGTATTTATGAACCTTGTGCAATTTATTCAGAATAGACTTGCGGTATATAAACTTACCGCATAAAAATCAAAGAAAGTCTTTAACTCTTGGCCTAAACATTTTCTGCAGGGAGTACAACATTATGTTTTCTAGATGCAGAAATTTGAGTTTCAGGGAAGATCTGAGTCACAGTTGAGACATGCTGCAAATATAATGCAGTAGTACAAGTCTGTGGCTAAAAGACTGACATATAGAAGGCTCTAGGGTTGCATCACAAATGTTTTAATTCTGAGCACAGAGCTGACCTTTTCATACTCTTACAATCATGAGTTACTAAGCATGCAATACAGGAGATCACAGAAAGGCTTATCCTAATTTCCAAATTACTACAGCCCAGTGCCTGAGTAAGTGACTTGCTTAGACACACAGTAGGCAAATGGAGATTTAGGGAATCAAACCTTAGGCTACAGAATGCTTATCACTAACAGCTCATATCCTTAATCCTCTGTAGTATATGCCTGTATGCCTGGCAACCCTTCCTTAGCTGCTTTCAGCCAGATATATGTTGATCACACACGCACACGCACACACACACACACACACACACACACACACACACACACACATATATATATATATATATATATATATATATATATATAAACATATATATTTATTTATTTGCTTACCAGGAAAGCCCACTGGGCCTAAAAGAGCTAATTTTCAGTGGAGGCCTGGGGAGAAATGCTCCGACAAGAACATAGATACAGTAAAAATTAAAAAATAATTGTTACAGATGTAGAAACAGTGCTACACATAGTGATTATAGCAATATATACAGAATGTATACAGAATACATACATAAAAGCAGGAATTTAGTTTGATTACAGTAATATTATAGAATATGTACATAAAAGCAGGAATTTAGTTGGTTGCCAGATGAATTCAATCAGAGAGGTATAGACATGGATATGTTAATCAGCATTACTGTACCAGTATCAACAAGTGATAACAAATAATAATTATGGAGAAAATATCATCAGTCAGCAGCAGCAAAACGCATAGGAGTTTAGTTAACATATAAGGAGGAGGAGGAGGTTTGGTTATAGAGCAGGTACATAGCCAGGAAGAGTTGAGATGATTTTTCAGTATTTGAAGTGGTGGTGCTGCCTGAGTTTTTATAGAATGTGAAAGTGAGTTCTATAGTTTGTTGAAGGTGAAGGAGTAGAGGAGTTAACCAGCAGGTACGGTGGACTTTTCTACTTTTAGAAGTAGATGATTTTTAGATTTTAGTTGCCTGCTGGGTTGTTATTGGGGAAGTATTGTTGAGAGAGCAGGACAGTCTGTGGGTCTGTAGATTTTGTGCTCTGTAGTTAGTTTCAGTGAGTTACATATCTACTTCAAAACATTGAATTGTCATAACATTGAAACTCAAAACACTGACATCATAACATTGAAAACCCAAAACACTGAAAACCCCTCAAAAAAACTCAGAACACTGAAATTCTGCATCATAAGACTGAAAACTACAATGCATATGTAAATAACAACCCCTCCACCTACAATAACACTAAACTAACAAACACACTTTTTACTACATTTTCTGCACTCCCATGTGGGGGGCTCTGCCCCCTACCTCCCCTGTAAAAAAAATATACCAACTCCAAGATCACACTACAGTTGAAAAAAGTTAATTTCCTAGCTTCCCTGTATTGCGATCATGCAATAATTTACGGGGGGGTGGGGGTGGGAGGCAGAGCCTCCCACATGGGGGTACAGGGGGGCTTGCCTCCTTGCAGAAACATAGTAAAAAGTGTGTTTCTTACTTTGGTGTTGTTATAGGTGGAGGGGATGTTATTTACGTGTGCGCCATAGTTTTCTATGTTATGATGCACACTTTCAGTGTTCGGAGTTTTCGTTGCTTTGGGTTTTCAACGTTTTGGGTTTTTGATGTTATGGTCTCAGTGTGTTTTGAGTTTCAATGTTATGACAATTCAATGTTTTGAAGTAGATGCCTGTAAGTGTATATATATATATATATATATATAAATAAATATATATATATATATATATATATATATATATATATATATATATATATACACACACACATATATATATATATATATATCTATATATATATATATATATATAGATATATATATATATATATATATATATATATACATATGTGTAAAACAAACAGGATAGGACCAACATGATGTAAAACATACAGCAAATATTTATTTCATGAAAAGAAAGATAAGCGCTTTCGCATGCTACCAAAACACGCTTCTTCAGATCTCACTAAACAATAAAAAAGAAGGCATACTTCTTACAAGAGATCCTAACATGGCTTCTATGTAAACCGATAAAGTTTCTGTTATCCATCCTCCTCCAGCTACTATG
Source organism: Protopterus annectens (assembly GCF_019279795.1). Lineage (NCBI taxonomy): Eukaryota > Metazoa > Chordata > Ceratodontiformes > Protopteridae > Protopterus > Protopterus annectens. The sequence continues at coordinate 996,152,336 of NC_056727.1, read as the reverse complement.
GGTCGCATGGGAGCATACCTCTCAAGTGTACCTCATTTTGAGGAACGTTCCTCATTTGGGGTCTTAAAAATTTCATGTTCCTCAAAATTCTACATTGAAAGGGTCTGTCATAGATTCAGTGTTAGCAATATTTTAACTGATATCACTGGTAAATAGAACTGAATTATATTATTTCATTAACATAACTATTCTATAAGTAAAAATATCACATTTTAGACATCCTATGAGCTTCCTAGTTGAAGTTGTTAGTAAGCCATTAGTAAGTGTTCCACATTTTGCCCATTTGTTCCACATTATGAGATACAGTGTTCCTCATTTTGGAGATAGAAGGTTGAGAGCTGTGCATGGGAGGGGAAAAAACATATTTGTGAACCTTTGGTAAACCTTTTATGTATGGAATTAAAGGAAACTCTACAAGAAAATAAGTATATAGTTCCTGGTTGATCTGTCTGCACATCAAAAGATCATATAAATCATCATAAACCCTTCTGACTATCTTTCTAAAGCACTCATAACTAATTTTCATATATGTATTAACATCTTGTAACATACCGGTCATGGCTTCATTGTAGTTACATGTATTAAATAACACTATTCCCCCACCTGGTTTTATAGATAATTCAGCATTTTTGCAAAAAAAACTGCAAAGATTTTTGTTCATCATTATCTAAATTAAAATATGAGCAGCTTCGTGTTTGACTAGAAAAATATGTATAGAAATCTCTCTCACGCATCTTTATAAAACAATATATACATGCTGGTAAATTAGGAGAAAAAGTGCTTTTGCATTTAAATCTAGTAACCCGCCTCATATTATCCTGAGTGTCATCTTTAAATATCAATTTAAGTGCTACAGTGCGTCCAAACATTCTCAAATCAGTTAAAATTTCACTAAGGTTACTACCTTGTGATGGAATAAAGGATAAGCCTTTATTCAACAAAGAAATGTCAGCAGGAGTCAATTCGTATTTAGAATAGTTAAAAACAAGATGATTCAGTTTCTGGTCCGGCGTCTTGTTTTGAAGTTCCCGCCCGAAAACTTCCATTTTCGGCATCCTCGGCTGTTGGACCTGGTTCTGGATACTGCACATATCTGCATGGGAAAAGGCAAAAAGCGTTCTATATTCCCATGAGATAACTTAGATCTGGCTCCCATGGCATTCTCTTCTTTCTGATCTGTGAAAGCCTGTTGGTTAGGTGGAGGAGTGACTATAGTGGAGGAAGTACCTAATTCAAAACCTCCATTGGATGACGTAGCTGGCACATCTATTTCATTCATGTTATCGCTAGCAAAAGCATTTCCATTTAAAGTGATAGCATCAGTTGCTAATATTTGACTATATGCAATAATATCATTTGAAACGATATGAGAAGAGCATGCAGCTATGCTTTCAAAATTATTAGGATTATTATTTTTAGGCCAAACAAAGACATGTCCAGAAGTGAAATCTCTATAATCACTTTGTAGCTTGCGATATTTAGTCTGTTGTAATCTATCGCTATACATGGCCACCTGCATATACATATTATCCAGTTTCTTTTCAAATATCTCACCTTTGAAGCGTGACCGTAGATCTTTATTCAAAGCCTCTACTTTCTTGGTTAATTCAGCTTCTATAGGAGAAAAAATAGTCTATGAGCAACTTTATGTAGTTATTGCTCAATTCTATATTACGTTGTTGCCATTTCTTTAGGAGCTCCAGATGACTATCCCCATATGTAGGCATACAGAGTACTCTCATTCCCCGGGGAATGATATGGAAGTGTAAGCTCGCTTCCATATGTCTCTGTTGCCATATGAGTCTTTGTAATTTGTATAAATCATTTTCAAGATCTCTCATGAGGTTATTGAATTCATTCATATTTTCTACAGTACCTGTTGTAAGCGGTGGCAATGAGTGTTGTAGCTCAAGATTAAGCAGTGGATTATTACGCTGTTCAAAAATACTGTTCCACCTCTGGTTTAAGTCCATTTTGTTGGGGTTATAATCTAGTTCTATCGGTGGTGTATCCATCATGTGGCGACTGCGATAACTAAAAAACAACAGTATATATATATATATATATATATATATATATATATATATATATATTTATATATACACATACACATACACACACTCGCGCACACACACGCACACACACACACACACACACACACACACACACACACACACACACACACACACACACATATATATATATATATATATATATATATATATATATATATACATACATACAAACCTATATACATACATACATACATGCATACATATATTTCAGTTACAGGTAATAATGCCTTTCTAGACTGACAATGCAACAAAATAATCATTCCCATAAAAAGTGTCCAAATTGTTCTTAAAAATATCTAAGCTATACTTCTTTAATATAATTTGATAATCTAGTCTGTGCATCAGCTACTCTCTCAGAAAACAAATGAGTACATCTCTCATTCTTGTATAATCTTCTACACAAACTGTCTGATGATCCTCTACTACTCATTGATAACGCCAAACATCCCCGATGTAGTTGTCTCTAAATGCCCTATATACTTGGATAAGGTATCTTTGTCTTTATGAAACACTGTACGGTATCAGATATTTTAATCTTTCAGAATTTAAAATTTCACATCCATGAATGAATGCCCATCATATATTTCTGCTATACTCTTTTCAAGTTATTCATGTTAGCTTTCTTATAAGGTTTTCATTTCATTATTTCATAGTCCAGACTGAGTCTGATGTAACTTACAAACAATGATTTCAACATCTCTGACTTTTTTGACTTTATAAATCTTTTAATACATCCTATAGTTTTGCAACTATCATGAACCAATTGGTTGATATCATCAAAAAAAAAAAAAAAAAGCTGGATTTATCCATATACCCAGGTCTTTAAATGAATGTACAATTATCAATCACTGCGTGCTGTATTAAATGTTCACCCTTCAATATATGTCTTACAAATCTCATGTAGTTAACTTTTGATGTAGTTATCATCATATTATTTCCCCTGTACATAATGGTCAGTTTAGTTAAGTTCTTTTGTAGACATGCTTTATCTGTAACAGATAATCATCTTACACATTTTAAATCATCTGCAGACAGACTAAAGACCACCTCAGATGAAAAGGATAGATCTGAAATATACAATGTTATCAAATATAGGGCTAGGACAGAGCCCTGTGAGACACCATGATTATAATCTACAATTTCATCTGTCCATTTGCTGTAGGATACTAGCCCTGTCCTATTTATAAGCTGTGCAGCTGTCCATCTTATCAAAATTACATTAATAGCTAGCTGTTCTAATTTATTGCAAAGTGTTTTGCGTATGACCCCATCAAAGCTGAACATAAGTCTACATAAATTACATCACGATACATTTCATTTATAGTTGTTACTTTATTATTATAGAATATCATGACAGTAAATTCTAGACCTATTTTCAACATATGCATGCTGATATATGGTTTCAAGTCCCAACCTTTCCAATTCTGACATTAATGTATCCAAATAACCCTCTCCGTTATTTTCTACAAGAAAGTAAACTTATGGGTATATACAAATCTGGGTTTGCCCTATTCCTTTTTACCTTAAAGACAAGTTTAACAAGTGCATGTCTTCAATCTTGAGGAATCTCCCTACTCTTAAATGACCCAGTAAATAACAAATGTAATGGTATCTATCTTTTTAATGTCTCCAAATCTTTTGGGTTTCTAATACGATGATGGGAATGGACCCTGTTCCTAAGTCAAAGTATGATTAAAGTTCATTAATGTCAGCCAAAAAATGCTCTTCACAGCACTCACAATGTGCCCCGTAATGACTCCTGTTGCAATTCATATGGGATTGCAGGTATTAGTAACTTATCTAAATATGATTGTATATTCTTTTTTATAAGACCCGTTGCTCCTACTACTATTGGAATTGTCTGGGTATCTTTCTTCCACATTGCTCTCATTTCTGCCTGTAAATCTTGATATTTTATGACTTTGTATCTCTCTGTACACAAGACACTGTAGTCACTGGGTGTAGAGATTTTAATGATCAATGCTACTTTTGTTTTCTTTTCATGGACCACTATACCTAGTTTTCTCACATCTATTTTTTGAACTGTTGGTAATGGGTGATCCCATGTGATGTAGACTCCCATCATTTTCTATGATGCTTTGAAACTCATGTTTCCAGTGTTTTTCAATACCATAATACTTGCACAATCCCCAGTGCAACAGTCTTGCCACATTATTATGCTTTTCAGTATACAAGCCTGTTGCCATTAGTACGTCACATCCAGCAACAAGGTGTGCGACTGTTTCCAATTCTGTTTTACAAAACCTACTTTGTCTGTTTCTCCCACATGTTCAATGGACTTTGTAAATCAACGTGTAGGTAGCCCACTATCTTGTTCCACCAATATTAACCTTTCATCTCTTGCTTTGAATTCGCCTCTCCTTAACCATTCCTGCATTCGTTCCTGTTCAACATGAGGTTCTTCCAGAAGTTTTCTATACTTGCAACTATATTTATGCATTTTCCACATTTCTTGCCTTCTCATCTGGTCCTTCATCTTATATTCTTTCTTTTGTTTTTTGGCACATTCAGTTACTGCCCGGTTTTTATCTGCTTGTGGTTTGATTTTCATTCTTGATTGATGCCGATATGCTTCTGCTAGCCTAAGCAGGGAAGTCATCATAGAATTATTCTCCTCATGTTTCAAAACTTTCACTTCACTAGGCTCCTTTTATAGGATAAATGGATTCCTTACAGATATTGCAAGAAAACTCTAGCTACCACCTTCTTATTGCCAACTCTCTTATACACTACCCTTATTCTAACAAATATAACCAATTCTCAAAGAAAGAAGTTTGCCTCCTACTACAATAAAATAGTTGTATTTGCCACCAGTCTCTCTCCCTCACTGTACCCACCATCATCTTATTTTAAAGCAATTAAACTGGCTTGAACTGCACAATTGTCTAACATATTCACAACTAACTACAGCAGACAAACTCATTCATCATCTAGAAAAATGCCCTGCACTACAAATCTTATTACCACCCTACTGTCCAGTAATGGACCTTCATTCTAGTAACAAATTCTTATTACTTACAAATAAGTCAAATAATGTTGCAGGAGACTCTATGTACTCTCAGTGTGTTGCTAAACTTGGAATAGTATCTCCATGCAAATAAAGCTTGCAGACAAACTCAGTAGTTTTAAACCAGTTATTAAATAGCATATTAATCAATCCTGGTCTGTACATGCTGATCACAGGGTTAAAACGTTTTCACTGTATAACACTATCCAAATACACTCCTTAAACATGATATCTCAACCTCTTACTGAAATCACAAAACAATTTTATACATAACTGCTGCCTATACAATCCACTAAGTTGTATGTGTGATTTTTCTTTAGTAACTTCTACCGCTGTAAAATCTTACAATGCATATGTATAAACATAACTACTGTTTGTGTATAAAATGTAATTAGAAATGTAACTACTGTTTGTGCATAAATGTAAATAGAAATGTAACTATTCTGTGTTTGACTGGAACTTAGTATAATGCAATGTAAGCAAATGAAGCTTTTCTCCCCGGGCCTCTGCTGAAAATAAGTATTACTCAGTTGGATTTTCCTGGTAAACAAAGCCAAATAAATAAATAAATGATAGACACAGATCCCAGGCACAGAAAGAATGCATACATTGTATTTGAACAATGACACTACACAACCATGGATTTCAGATGCCAAAATGCCTCCATAGTGAGCAGTTTGTTATTTAGACTCCTGACATTGAGAAAGTCACCTTGATGTAATCTAATTTATGATTTGATTTGTTGGTTATGTCAGGATGTTCATTAGATGAACTGTACCTGAAAAAAAGGACAGTAAGGGAAGTAAAGACTTTGGCCAATATGCAGAGGTTCTTGAAATATAGATGCAGACCATCCTTCATAAAGCAAGTAGGATTGTTGATCATCTTATCCAAGGGAGACACATACTGGACACCCCATGGAATGACACTAGTTACTTAGCCAATTGCTGAAACCAGTGTTAATTTCTTTTTAGGTTTGGTTAGGGGAGGATATCACTTAAGGTAACAGCTTATCCTTGGCAGAAGCACATGTAACAAGTTCTTGCAAGTCTTTATGGGTTTTCTTGCTAGATCATTCTCTCCAGAATGGGCTATTATCATGTCATAGTTATATTTACTGGATAAGGTGTGTTTTAAGGGCTCCAGAAATATCAGCGTTTCTGGCTTGTGACAGGCAGCTAACTGTAACTACCTCATTCAGCTTGGTGAGAATGGAATCAGTGTGCATAACAATTGAAGTTACAATATGTTTCCAGAAGATGCCACAGTACAGTATTTCAAGAATGCTTCATGGAAACATAGTGGTCACTGTAAAGTATTCCAAGTTAATTTAAAAAAAATCTACACTAATTCTGGAAAGCCAGGTTAATGACTGTTGAAAATGAGAAAATTACAAGATGTTAGGCTGCATATATCCATGGAGAGCATCACTCAGTAGTTAAAACCACTTTTTTGAGACAACCAGTTGTGCATACCTTAAACATTTCAGATGTCTGATTGCAGTAGTAGTAGTAGTAATTGAGACAAGGTAAAATATTTTCATATATGCCAAGAGAGGTAGGGCAGTGGATGTGTAACATCTCAGCACAGTTGGCCGTAATTTTTTAAAGAGTTATATGTCATTTGTATGTCAAACTGATTTGTAGAGATGTTTGTGTTGAAAAATGTATTTGTAAAGCTGCTTGTGTTAGAAATGTACCAACAGTGTGCTCTGCTGGACACAGAAAGAAATATACATGTATTATTTTAACTGTTTAAATGTATATGTTTTAACAACAGATACTGGATGAGAAGAGGTTAATCTCAATCCGCCTAACATTGAAAATAGTTTGAAATAAATTACTTGGCTTAGGCCATAACGATTGTATCTTACAGATCTTGATGGAGCCAGAGACAAAAAGGTCTGTACTAGGAAGCTTTCTGCATTGTCTTTTGGGTGAACTAACTGCTATTATGGAAGGGTGGAGGTTTGAAATTGTTTTTAACTTCCAGGAGCTGCAGCAGATCTTAGCAAGGCTCTGTGTGGGTATTATTGACACATATGTGCTAAATCCTGAGAGCGTCTAGCCAAGGAGGGTAGCATGAGAACCAGAAGTCAGATGACCAGATTATGTGATGTCATTCTGTATTCCATCACTTAAAATGCTATTTTAATACTAGGTGATACTGAAGTCTCATTGCACGCTGTTTTTGGAACCTGACAAGAAAGGACCCCTCACCTACTTCATCTCGCCTTGCTCTATCATGTGACCAGCGAATATTAATTCTTTACATCAGTCAGAAACATATAGCGAGATTAGTTAAGTATTGTTTTTCTGTACCGGTGTGAATCGTCAGTGTTATTTTAATATTGAAACTCTGGTATTTATTGTAAACAGATATTCTATATTTTCATGTTCTTTTATTATTTATTATTAAATATATTTAAACTTTTCATTGTGTCTGGTCTTTTAGAGACTATTTTAATCTTTGAAAGTACTTATATATATATATATATATATATATATATATATATATATTTGGTGACAGCTCTGGCCACTCATGAAAGCCTTGTTGTTGGTCAAACTACCATTTGCATTAATATTTTTCACTTGGTATAATCGGGTACCCTTCCAAGAGCCTTAGAGTATCTGGCTTTGGAGTGTCTGGTGGTGGTGTAACTACCTTGTAATCTGTGCAGAAGAGGGCATAGCTAGTAAATCTTTGCCAGCCATTCCCAGGTGTGTGTGTGTGTGTGCATGTGTGTGTGTGCATGTGTGTGTGTGCATCTGTGTGTGTGTGTGTGTGTGTGTGTGTGTGTGTGTGTGTGTGTGTGTGTGTGTGTGTGTGTGTGTGAAAAATCAAATCTCAAAAAGTATGCGTGTGTCAGCTGTTTGGAGCAGGGACATAAAGCACTGGTTTCAAAGAGAGAGGGTGCTGGAGGACTTGACTTGAACACTCGGTTAAGGCCTCAACTCTATAGCTGTGCCAGTGAGGAGTCTTCTTGGGGACTTGGAATGAGAAATCCAGACCCAGGATTGAGTGTGTTCCCTATGTGCTCTTATGGAAAATTGTCCTCGATGCAGACAAGTGCATCTGGAAATGCTGGGAGTATCCATTTTTGCTTCAAGTGAATGTCCCTCTCCAGTGCCAGTGGTGAGGGTTCATGCTCCTTGATTACTGGCCAAGAGTGGGGACATCACTGTAATAGTAATAATAATAATAATAATCATAATAGTAATAATAACAATGTCCAAATTAATATTTCAGTTTACTTTCCCCCCAAACACACATTAGTCCTGCAATAACATATTTTAACTTGTCTCACACAGATACACATTAGTCATGTGATGTCAGACTAATGGCTCCTTAAACAGAGCAGATAATAAGAGGATAAGTTACTTTCATCCACACACAACCCCTCATCCACAACCAGCAATTATAGTCACTTTGTTGACTTAGCTGTTCACACCTCTGACATTTGATTGTGATAAAAATAATAGCTACAGTAATGTCTTTCAACTTGCTTCACAGAAACAGTAGTCACAGTAAAATATTCCAACTTGTTTGCACAAATTGCATTAATCCTGAAAAGCCAGAATAATGAACAGATGGCAACAGGCAGTCATTTTCATTCACAGACAGCCTCCATACAAAGCAATCAGAACTACTTTGTTGTCTGCATACATCTCAGATGTCTAATTCTATGCACAAATGTTCATGAAGTTCCACTTGCAAGCTAAGTTGTACATGATACATGTATTTGTACTCTGGGCCAGTTATTAGAATACCACATGTTGCTTAAAATGTTTTAGTTTTTGACTGGGATGAGACTGAGAAATGCAGCATCATGGTGCAGTATGACATTTCATTATGAATTTCCTAAAGTCATATGTACCGTTCTGTGTTGTAGATGGTTTATTATTCATGAATTATATAACAGGATGTTCTATCTCACATGTCAGTGAGGATGGATGTTAATACAAGTCATGAGTATTTTTTTCATGCATACCTGCTGGGCAGAGAATTAATAATTTGACCTGATTCACATCATACCAGGGGCTGTACAAATGCATGTCTGAGAAACACTCTATATTTTGTAACAAATCTTGGTGGGATAAGTTTCATGTAGAGCATGTAGGTCTTCCTGTTATTTGTTTTATGTTACATATTTTTTTAATCTGATAATTCAGTTACTGTACTGTCCCATCAATTTCAATTTATTTGCCACTTATCTAGTGTTGAGGTGAGAATGGATTTTTAAACGTTTGCCTGGTATACTAGAAGCCTTGCCCGGGGTTTGCATTGGGACAGCACTGAAGCTTCCTCATTCTATTGTTAGGGTAACAAGTAAGATGCATTGAACTACACAAAGGTACAGCACATTAATGTGCAGCACATTAATATGCAACACTTTCTACTTGTTTACCTGCCTATGATCTGCTTTATTGTGAGGTGTGCATTTGACCCTTTGCTCTTTACTGAGTAGTGTCACTGAACATTTGAAAATTATCGTGTGAATATCACTCCACATACTATTATGCTGCCTGTATAAAGCCATATGGTTCCTAGACTGATAACAGGGGTCTATATTATAAACATGACAGCTGTAAACGACGAATACAACTACATCGACACATAAAGGTCGATGTGCTAAAAGAATGAGATACGTAATCAGCGAAAGTGAAAACGCCGAATGTATTTTGTCAACCAACAGCACATTGCAGGTAAGCTCAAACTAACTAAATAAAATTAAATTAACATACTTTTGTAGGGGGCAAGCCCCCCTACACCCTCCATACTCCCCTACTTAAATATATCAACTCTGAGACTGCACTACAGTGGGGAAAAGGATATATTTCCTCATCCCCACAACTGCCCTGCTAGCCAAGCAAATATGTTTGGCATTTTCATTTTTGCCGATTACATATTTTGCTCTTTTTGTACATCAACGTTTATGTGTCAATGTAGATGTAGTCACTATTTTGGGCTTTCGTGTTTATAATATAGACCTGATAACAGAGTAAGGAAGAAAGAAACATCTACAAGGTAAATCATTTAGATTTTGTGCATAAATTACATATTTATTTTTCCATGTCAGACCAAGATTTTATCTCTAGTCTGTACAAAACACTTTTAGCATTTGCAAGAGCTGTATAGGTATTGTGCTGGTATTACCCCTGGGAAAATTTTTAACCCAGATCTTATACAGTAGATACGTTGCATGCTGGTTGTATTTTCTTAGATACATATGTGTGTATGTATGCGCACATGTATATATGTATATCTACATATATATTAAGATTATATTAACATTAGCACCACAGTGAATGCCAGACCACCTAAGGATTTGCATGCTCTTTGTATTCTCAAAATAAAGTATTAGTTTTACTGACAGACTGCAACTCCTTTTGTTCTATGATGTTTATGAGGGAAGTTTGGGAATTTATCACTTCTGGTCTTTTTAGGGCTGTACAAATAATCAGTTGACCAGATTCAATAAAGCCTACATGTCCTAATTACACCATATGTGTGTTGTGGCATGCACAAGGTAGTGCACTGTTTTGGATTCAAAAGTGTCTCTACACCACGCAAACAAAGTAAATACCGTTGCATGCAAATTACAGCATAAGCAGCTGACTAATCAACCAATCCAAGATGGAGGAGCTATTCAACAAGCTATAAAGCAACCATTTAGACTCATTGCTTGTTTTCCCTGTGAATTTCAAAACTTACTAGAATATAGCAATGGAAAGAAGTCTACACAGAAACAATGTTAGGGGCTGCTGTTGCTTTAATTCATGTATATGTGCAACAGGCTGAAGTCTATGCTGCTGCTACTGTTAATAGACCATGGCCAAGAAGGAGAAAAGTTTTCAGACACCAGGTAACATCACAATCTGCATGACATAGAAATTGTAGAGTGCTACAGGGTGGATACAGACACACTACAAGAACTCTGCTAGTTCTGTCATCCTCAACTCAGATCCAGGGTAAACTGAGGGGAACCCATCCCGGTGGAGAGAAAAGTATGTATAACTCTTAGAATTTTAGCTACAGGTACCTTTCAGAGACCAACAGGGGATATGCTGAGGGTGTCATAAGCATAAGCATCCAGGATCCTCCATCAATACCTGAATGCTATGCTTCAACATGCTAGTGATGCTATATATTTTCCCAAACTCCTGAGGATAGGGCCAGAAATATGCAGGAGTTCTATCCTGTAGCACACTGCCCTGAAGTACTGGGTGCATAGATTGCCTCATGTAGAAATTAAGGCACCACCTGGGGAACAAGGAAGGCTCTACATTAATAGAAAAGGCTTCCATGCTACCTGGCACACCCCCAACTGTATCAGATGTTCACTAGTTGGGATAACCCACATTTACTGGGGAATGTAGGTTATGCACTTGAACTGTGGCTGATGACACCCATCAGAAATGTGCACGCACCTGTTGAAGAATGCAATAATGAGGCACACACTCAATCCAGAAATATCATAGGGCATGTGTTTGTGCTGCTGAAGTTGTGATTCTGGTCCTTAGATACACCTGGGGAGCCTTGCACTACAATCCACGTACATGTACTGAAATATTCACAGTATGCACCATGGTACACAACATCATCCTGAGAAAACAACTTCAGCAGGATCAATAAGGGGAAGTGGCATAAATCCTACCACCAATGGCAAGGTTACCACAGGTACATGCAGGTGAGGAGTCAGAGGGGAAAGCAGTAGCTGCTGTGGGTGTAGGCAGATGCAGGCATGCTCAATTTCCCCTCGTATTGGCTAAGAAACAACACATGGCACACTCACTTGCCACTTAAGGTCCTAAAACCGTCCTCTTATGCACAAACATATAGTAACATTGATGCCAGGCAACACTCATGACTTTTACCTACCCATGTAATGGCTGTCTACTGTTTGCATCAGAAAGAATCAGCTCTGAACTAAAAGTGTTGTAACTGCTAGATTTACAAGGTAAGTGTTAAACCTGGAGTGTATTTGTAATAATATGAATAAATGACATATCCTCGCATGTTGTTACTTGGTAGTGTAAGCAAGTAAAAGGTGAGAGATTTGTACAAAAAGGACCTTAATGTGACAGCAGGGACTTACTGGACTTATATATGCCCATTATTAAGTAGTAGGCCTCAGACATCAAAGATTCACACAGTCAAACCTCTCAAAAGCAGTGATGGTCTCTCCATGCCATCAGTTTAGCACCATACATTTGTACTGGAAAATCATTAAAGAGAAAAGTTAGAAAGAAATTATACACATTTTAATTTTAGACTTCACAACTCTCACAAGATCATTAACATAACAATGGAAACTTTTTGATGCTATCAACTGTTTAACTTTCTAAGACAAATATGTCAAAGTTACAATTACCAATTCAACATCGCAAATGCAGATATACTAAGCACTAACTTAGCTATGCCCCCTGAGCATCAGAGACAAAGCTTATATATCCCTGAATCCAAGAGGTAGAAAACAGGGATATGGTACAGTTATCATCACATGCATAGGGTGTTGGGTGGGCAGGAAGCCTAGGCTGACAAAAAAGGTCAGTGACTGTGTGTGCATAAGAAAGAGAAGTAGGCGGGCATTCAGATAAAGTAACAAATGGCCAGTGAGACAAAATGAGTTTTGAGCTTCACAGCTGAACCATGTAACTGTTGTGTGTGTGTATGTGTGTGTGTGTGTGTGTGTGTGTGTGTGTGTGTGTGTGTGTGTGTGTGTGTGTGTGTGTGTATGTGTGTGTGTAATGCCCAGTTAGGGATGGGTGGCTGGTTAACTTATTCAGGCTCAAACCCTGTACCTTGAGTACAGAAAACTACAGTCTGAATGTTCTACACCAATGAAACAAATGCATTTTCAAAGACTGTTGAGTTTCAGAACATTTCCAAGAAATACTGAGTTTCTGTGCATTTTCGAAGAATGTTGAGTTTCAAGGGAAGAGAAGTTTAATGTTGTTCATGCTACATCTGTTTTCAATGTGTAGCTGTTTTTTTAGCAAATGGCCACCATCAGAATTTGTGCTATAAAATTTGAAAGCAGTGTTAGTAGCACAACAGGTAGCATACTTACCTATGGTGCAGAAGACTGTGGTTTCTATTCTTACAGCATGTAGATGGAGTGCTAATACTGCAGCTCTCTTTAAGGGGAGATGGGTGTCCTGGACTTGTGACTTTGTCCTCCTTTGGATGAGATGCCTAGCAACTGTGAACCTGTTACCAGTTTGCCAGCCATTCTCTATTGCAATATTACCATCTTAACATTTTTTTTAAATATAATGCGAGCAATCTATTCTTCAAGGGCAGCAGGCACTGAATTTTAGACGAAACACTGAAATGTAAAGCTGTTTGCAGCAGCATCCTCTCCATTAGTTACAGATCTCTTCAATGTGGAATTATTCAGATATGATTATTTCTGTAGGGATTGTGTATATTGATTGATATTGTTGAAGTGTAATAACAAAAGTTTGAATGTCCTTTTGTGATTGAAATGTTATGTAATGGGAAGTTTTGTCATCATTGGTTCATATATTTTGTTTTATTGCTTACTGGAAAAATGTTCAAGCCTAAAAAATTGAAACACACTTTAACAAGTGGTGGTGCATCAAAGAACACATGGTCCTAAAAATGGGTGCATGGGCCTATGGTTTGATAAGAGCCTAAAGGCAAACTTAATCTGCCACTGGCCAGATGCATTTCTTTGAATACAGGATTCAATGCTGTTTCAATGAATGTCAGTTTCAAGGCTTATGCTAAGTCTGTTTTAATTGTGAGACTGTTATTTTGCTTAGTAAATGACTATCAGTATTTGTGCTATAAAATCTGAAATAAGAGTTTGAAATATCTGTAATCATTGCAGAAGTAAATAAGAGAATAGTGTAAATACGGACAGGTTTGAACAGTGTTTATGGTAACTGGGTGGAAATAGTCAAGTAATGGGACACTGGAACAGTTGGGGCTGCTGCAGTGGTGGGGGGGGGGGTGATCCATTACCCTGCCTAAGGCCACATTTGACCAATATTCAGCTCTGCTTGTAGGCATATGCATTATCTAGTCCATGGTGTTTGTGTTTACAAAGTCTAGGAATCTCTTTGCATGCAAATTTGGGGTCATGTAGGATTCCCAGTTTACAGAAAAATAATTAAAGTTATCCATGATTATGGTATTTGGCTGAAAAGTGAGTGATTTCAGTAAGTCTAAGTATGAGCTATGGTTTAAAGGGACATAGCTGGTGACCTATAGCTTACTCGTATATGGTATGGGGCTTTGTTTCTGGAAATCTGGAGGTGGAAGAACTGCAGTGTGTCATCTTTTTTAACCAACCTAGAAGTAAGTTTGTTATTGACATATATCTGGACACCTCCACCTTTAGTCCCTTGCTATGCAGTTGCTGGTCTAAATGTGTGGAAGCTACTGAAGCCTTGAACTGTCACAGTACTCTCTGTGGCTTTAAACCATGGCTTGGTAACTGTCCAAATTCTCCAAGTTGATGAGAGCTTGGAAGGAGTGGAGCTTCTTGTTTATACTCCTTGTATTGAGCAGTAACACCTTTCAATTTCCTTGAGTAGATTTTGCTATATTGAAACATCTGTAAATTTGGCATTGCCTGAAAAAGGCTCTATGGGGAGGACAGTATTCAAAAGCCTAGATGGGACAGGTGTGATTATCCTTGGCAAAGGAAGGTGGTTTGTTAATCATGTTCTTCCATGCTAACAAATACTGTATCCCCCTAGAATGACACCAAAAACTAAGCCAATTATTAGAGTCAATCATCTTCTGTTCATATTGGTGTAGGTAGGTAAAATATTGCTCAGTATAAGATGCATAGTCTGTGACTCATAGTCCAAGAGCTCCATAATGTCTGTTTTCATATAGTCTAGGGAGGTATGTTTCAGGTCATTTACACCTACATGGACTATGACTAAATAGCACTAGTACCTGTCATTAAGTGACTTGAGTACATGCATAACTTGGGAGATCCTTCCCTTGATAGGCAAGTGACCATTATTTTCTCCTTGATCAATCTGGTGAGTGGGGCATCAATATGTTGTACAATGGAGTCCCCTATGACTTGAGTTCTGGGTAGTGTATTGGCTTGCCTTCTGGGCTTAGTAGTTGTGGCTCCACTCGGTGTGGCTGTATGTGCAGTGTTAGGTATTGCTTCTGCTGAGTGCTTTTGGGTTATCTGAGGGTAATTTCTGCAGCTGGAATGCCTAGAAGGTCTTTGGGATTTGGGAAGATTGACATAAGTAGATCTATGTACGGTGTTTGTTCTATGTGTGGTGGGTGTAACTTATATGTTTTTAACAACCAGATTGTCATTATGAGTGTTTGTATGTGAGAGTTTTGCATTTAGAGGCATTGTATATATACATCTCTCACATACTGTATTTGTTTCTTAGAGGATTAAATGGGAGAAATCAAATAAATCTTGAAAAGGTTAATTTAAATTCAAAAAGTATCTTTTCCTGACAAGCAAATGCCTGTCATTAATAGATCTCTAAGCCTTTCATCCAAACTTGAGCCATATTCCCATATTCATAGTTTTCAGTGCTACCCTTTCATCAGGCCTCAAGTTAAAGTTATTAACAAAAAAAAAGACTTTCTGTGTGAGGCAGTGTTTTAGGCTCAACATGTCCTTCAATATTTTAACAGTCTGGTGATAGAATTATTTTTGGGTGCTTGCAGCTAAAGAATTTTTCAAAGTAATTAGTATGTGGATACCCATAAGTGTAAGTAATGTTTCTACATGTCATTTGCCACAAAAGTGCTCAGTTCTTTGCATGTGTATAGAGAGGACTGTATTGTGAGTTTAAAATATTGACAAAGATTGCATTACAGATTGAGGTTAGGGCGACAGGAAGAAAGCTGGAGAACTGACACCAGAAATACCAAATATCATAAACACCATAATTAATGGAGGGATAAAAGTACCAGAGGTTTATAATTTTACAATAATTTGAATATATATATATATATATATATATATATATATATATATATATATATATATATATATATATATATATATATATGTGTGTGTGTGTGTGTGTGTGTGTGTGTGTGTGTGTGTGTGTGTGTGTGTGTGTGTGTGTGTGTGTGTGTGAATAATGAACACAAAGTCTATACCACTACTGAGAACATGGTGACAGGAATGATACTGGGAGGAGAAGGAAAGTGCAGTTGAGCACAGCCTTAATTATTTCCTGCTGGGTGTTTACACATAAGCTTTTAAGTTCAGAAATGGCATCAGAAGACTGCATAATTCACAGTGCAGTTTGCAATGTGAATTAATGTGTGTATTGTTTGTTCTAAAACCGAAGTCTAACTTGTGTAAAAGTTACTGTAAAGCAACAGTTTGTCTGTGTTATTAATGGTAATACAAATCTGTAATGTGCAATGAGAAAAAACAGTGGTGGATTATAACAAGGGGCAAACTGGATGGTTTTGAGTAAGGCAACTGCATTATAAGCCTTCCAACTTAGGCATAAACGTTTAAACCTGTTGTAGTTTGTATATGATACATAAATGACCAAAGGAATGCCACACTGCATGAGATGCATTAATTCCCAGTGGTGCTTCTGGCTTTGTAGATTAGCAGATGCACTTTATGGAGATACACTTCCAGACCGGAGGTTTATTGCCATAGTCCATGACATTCCCTTATATGATGATGATACTGTATTTGCTTGGGAGAAAAGAGTTTGGTTTCATTTAATTTATTGCTAGAAAAATGTTCATGATTACAGAAAGTTAAAGCAAAAAGTCAGACTTTAATTAACAGCTGAACACCATGCAGCACTATGTAATGACCATTTAGTGCATAAACTATCCCATTTTTTATAGACAGATGAAGCTTTACAGCTTTAGTAAATTCATTTCTGGCAGCATGGGAAACTGATAGTATAGCAGATAGTCAGCCTCGTCACAACAACAATCCTAGTGCTTAACTGCATGTGTTTTTGCTTCATGACTGTATCATTGCTGAGCACTTGAATGCTGTGTAACAGTCTTGGCACTGAGGGAGATCTGCAGTAAATTGGCTGGGCATAAGGGACATTGACAGGATCCATGACCGTCAGTTGTTAATATCACTATATAAATGCCTAAGTTGCTGTTAGCCTGTCACTTTCAAGTCTGTCAGTTTACTCTCTCACTCATTCTTACTCTCCACATCCATCCGTTCTGCCCTCATCTCCTCACAATGGTTTTGATGGGACTTTATTGATGGTAGAAACCTAAAATGGATGACTGTCACTTGCAATCACTTAATAAGGCTTACGAGCATTAGTCACAGTGTGTCACATCAACCAGATAGTAAATGCCAGTAATCATCCTGCATCATACGCTATTCAACCAATTTAAGACTGACACCAGCCAGCTATAAAGGGACAACATTGACATGACACTGATGTGACAATATGTATTAACATGTGAACCGGTATGTACTCTGTAGATATGTAGAGTAAATGTTAATGTTTTCTACTGAAGTTTGCTCGTATCTAGCTGGTAAGATGTTAGATGATATCACAGCTCCACTACAGGAGAGTTATACATTCTGGACATAGCTTCCAAACTAAAGGGATGTTTTACAGACTCCCTAGTCAAAAGCCGCAGCACACCTTGGATCATTATCTCAAAGGTGCTTCATTTGGTTGGCAATCTGGCAGATACATGGAGGAAACATCATAAATATTCAGAATACCTTCACCAGACAAACTGTTATACTGGCACATGACTCATCTCTCAGTGACACGTAACATGAAACAACTTTGAAAATGTAAATGGTATCATTGAGGGAGCTTTCTCATAATTCATCTCTAATAAAAGAAGTTATATTATTACGTCTGTGAATAAACATATAAAAAGGACTGCATGCCACTATTTTAAAGATCATATGCAACGTTTTTTTAACATTTATTTTTGCAGTTACTATGCTCCAACTATATGGTGGTATATATGCTGAGCAGCTGTTCAATTTCTTTCTGGTTCCATTTCATTTGGCCATAATGTCTGGTGATGTAATTGTGGAGAAAAACAGTTTGCAGTGGGTAAGTGTGTTTTGTGTAGTCTGCAACAGATTTCAAAACATAAAAATGACACAGACTACAGCACATATTCACGAAACAAACTGCACCAGAATTACACATTCTAAAGACATAAACCATTCCTGCAATATAAATAGGAACTGCTGGAGAGGCAGGTATGTATCCTACAGATAGTAATAGGCTCATCATCCATGTGAAGCATTGTTCCTTCTTAACTCATTTCAATTGTAACTTGGACAATTGGATAGAAAACAGAATATTCATCCCTGATGTGGCACCTATATCTCTAATGGACACAGGCAGCCTGTAAATGGTTCATCTCTGAGGTCCCTGCTTGTAAATGTTTCATCTTCCAAGACCCTGCTTATACTTATCAAGGGTACCAGAACTTGAAAGAGATTTGAGATGCATGGCTAGGATTAAAAAGCCCCTTGTGGTTGTTAGCTTAGTGAAAACCTATGAATCTATGAACAATCAGTCACTCAGTGAATCAAATAATGAATCAATAACCAAATAAATACACTCACAGTCAGGTAAAAGGTAGCAAAAGCAGAATGAAACAGGATAAGATTCCTAGTAAAGTGTAGCATTTGGCATACAGTGTAATAACACCAATGTAACAATGTAATAAATAGTTGTCTATTATGGGACAATCACTTATAAGAAGAAAATTAGGGGCATGTGAATCATCTCAGTGCTAGCCCTACAGTAAAGTGTGCTTGTGTGTATTATAAGATTGACGGATTAGTACTGGAAGGAAACATTTTGGAAGAATGTGTGCATGTGTGCGAAGATGAGTATATAATGAAGACAATAAAGCTGAGATTAAAAACAATGATTAAGATGACAGTGATGATGAAGATGATGAATATGTGATGATAATGACAATGTGAGGAAAATGAATGTTATGAGGATACAATAAACATGACACTGATGGTGATGAAGAAGATGCAATAAAAATGATGAAGAGGATGAAGATGAAGATGATGCAAAGAATTATCTTCAAAATCATTAGCATCTTCATCTTTTTCATGTTCATTGCCATTTTTGTCATTATCATCATTATTTTCATCATCCTCATTGCATCTTCATCTTCACAGCTATCACCTTCTTAATTGTTGTTTTCATCATTATCATCATCATTATCCCATCCTCATCATCTTCTTCTTTACTGCATGGTCATCTTCACAAATGTATAGATTATTCCAAAAGTTTTCATTCCAGCATTAATTTGTTCACCATATAAAACACACAAGCACACTTAATTGATTTCTACACCCACTACGTTTCTCCCCACAAGTGATCAGTGCATGGTAGGCAACTATTGATTACACTGCTAAAACTGTGTTATTATACTGTATTCCAAGTATCATTTACTGGGAATCTTATCCTGGTCCATTTTTGGTTTAATATTTATCTGAATATAACTGCATTTAGTTATTTGATTTATTGTCTGATTGCCTGATTGAGTGACTGATTGTGTACCATTCTGTGTCACTTTATGTGTTGAAATCTGCTGCCAACTACAGAAAGCTTGCCTGCTCACTATAAACTGTTTCTCCATGCAACTATATCTTTAGAAGGCAGGGATAAATGTTATGGAAACAGGAAGCCATTGGACAGCTGCTCAGCATAAAGTAAATAGGAAGAGGTATTTATTAAAATCAATAAACATATTTCCACTGAACTAACTAAAGTCAAATGCATACATTTTAGAATTAGGGAACTCACACTGCCTGATGAGAGCTGACTTGTACTGTGGCACTTGCATAAAGTAGTGGGTTCTGTAGAGTTCTGTAGTCTGTGTACTTAGATAATTACAACAGAAAGAAATGGTAAAAGAATTGCACATGATAATTAAAGTATCAGCAGTCAATTAAGCTGTGATATGAAAATCATACTACTACATCAGTACTTAAGCGTTTGCTCTATGAGCCAACCTCCCTCTAACAAGTGCCTTCTTTCCTCCTACCTCCTTTTGCAACATATTACATATCTAATCCTACCTGCTTCCTCCATACAAGCTATATAGTTTGAAAAGAAACACTTCAAAAATATCTCACAGGAAAGCTGGACTCTACCATTATTGCACATATGTAATTACCAAGCAAATAGGCATATACTTTTGATGTTAGTTTGTAAATCTTTATAATGTGCAATTCATATCTGTTTGCTTTACTTTTATTGCATTGTACTATATTACTTATTGTATTATTTGCTCTGTATTTTCCATGCTACAGCTGGAATCAATCCTTTGTGGCAAAATCCACTACCCCAGTTAATAAACATATGTAAATAAATAATATGGTTACACTGATACAATCTCATATTAACTAATCATGAAACCTCAATTTTCATGAAATATAGCTGATTGTAATTGTTACCCTCTAGCAAATTAATGTTGCCTAACATTTCTAGTTAGATGCGAAATTGTAGCTATTCACATGCAAACAATAGTTTTCAGGTATAATTTTCATACTGAAAATGTTGGCTTATATTCTCGATGCAAACTAAATTGAGCAAGAAAGAAGACACAAATGGAAAAAAAAAACAATGGAAATAAAAATAACAGAAAAATGCCTTAAACTTTAGTAAGCGGAGGCATGTCATAAAACCATGAAAGAGTAACCAGTGGTGTTGCTCAAAATATCTATGGAACAGAATACATTACTAATCAGTTTTTCCATCAGATTTAAAGTGACATATTAAAAATTAATTTGATAACAGAAATGACATGTTATGATTAAAGGGTTTTGCCATCATATCACTGTTACATTCTGACTGTTCAATCAGCTGTGCCAGTTATAATTACAATCTCACAGATATATTCAATTTGTTAAATAAATGTTGTTTGTGCTTCATAACGTTTCTTGATCTCAGACTTAAAACTGTTCCTTTGTAAGCCCCTCATAAAAAAGCATGAGTGCTGATTCCAATTTTAGACACTTGAAGAGTTTTGACACAGTCCCTAAAACTGCAATTCCCCACAGCACATATTTTTTAGATTAGTCTGCAAATGAGAGGATACAGTTAGTTCCTGTACAGAGATAATAAGCTCTGCTCGTGCTGGGAATTTCACCAATGCAGAGAAAAATTGGGGGTGGGAGTATTAACTTAACAGTCCATTTTAAACAATCGGGACAGTTGTCCCCTTGAAGAATCTCTTTGAAATGTGTGTGCATTTAATACAATCAAAGTCATCAGGAAAAGTAGGAAAGATATAGAAATGCCACTGTAATTATTAAAAGACCAACACCAGCTTTTAAAGGCAGGTTATGCAGAGTAAGCCATCTAACCTATTTCCATTTAAAAACAGACTTTTGTTTACTTACTGGGATAATGATTTATGATCAGAACAACAGGGTTATTAATATAAAGCTCTTTTCACTCACTGCTTTTTATGCCATTTAATTTAATTTTCTAGAAGCTTCTTAATTGCCAGATTATACCAGTTTAAATAATACTCCTAATCAGTATAATTACATCATAAACAGGTAAGCGTACAGCACAAGGGGGCAAAAGTCCTATTACAGGGGCACATAAAGATGAAACTATTTGTTGAGTCTTTCATGATTTTGCTTTAAAATTTGCAATCAAAAAAATATTTATGAAACAATGATGCTGAAGCTGAAACAAATAGAAAAGATAGCACCGGTTTGAGGCTGGGGGATGATATCTAATGTTGCGTTGCACTAGGGCTTATGACAGAAAAGATAGCACAGGTTTGAGGCTGGGGGATGATATCTAATGTTGCATTGCACTAGGGCTTATGACAGAAAAGATAGCACAGGTTTGAGGCTGGGGGATGATATCTAATGTTGCATTGCACTAGGGCTTATGACAGAAAAGATAGCACCGGTTTGAGGCTGGGGGATGATATCTAATGTTGCGTTGCACTAGGGCTTATGACAGAAAAGATAGCACAGGTTTGAGGCTGGGGGATGATATCTAATGTTGCATTGCACTAGGGCTTATGACAGAAAAGATAGCACCGGTTTGAGGCTGGGGGATGATATCTAATGTTGCATTGCACTAGGGCTTATGACAGAAAAGATAGCACAGGTTTGAGGCTGGGGGATGATATCTAATGTTGCATTGCACTAGGGCTTATGACAGAAAAGATAGCACAGGTTTGAGGCTGGGGATGATCTGTAATGCCTTGCTGCACCTGGGCTTGGGAATGTGCCTGTGTAGTTACCTTATGTTGTCCTCTCCAGGTTCAATAGTCTGTATTTGAATTATCCCAGCAGAGGTTGCTAATGCTATACGTAATGTAGCTACACCTAGGTCAGACAAAACAGCAAACATACACCGCCTTCATTAACACCAATGGCTGGAACAGGGAATGAGTTATTAACAAGTCAGAACTTTAATCTTCTGTGTTAACAGCCAGAAGGGCCTGTTATCTTGGTTACATTGGGCCAACATCCATGTGATTTATGTCCATTTTCTTTAGTTCATCACTATGCATCCTGCAGTGAACAGTCACAACTATTGCAGAAGTTTGAACAGACTGTAAAAACTGCTTTTGCTTGAGCATACTCATAAAGGCATGCTGTAGGTGAATTGGCACTCTTTCAAACTGCCATAGGTGTCTGTATGTTGTGCATGTGCATCCTGAAATCAGTTAGTGAAGACATACATCTTGAAATTGTCTGGTGTGTGTCCATTCCAGCAATAGTCCCCTGCCTTGTGCCTACAAAATGGCTCCCCATGACATTACCTTGGGTAAAGCAGGCATTAGAAAATAAATTAATGAATGCTATATATTTATCTATCCCCTTGTACTGCTTTTCTGGTAAAAAAATTAACAGTCAGTTGCCCCTTAGAATGAAGCAAAGGTAATTTGTTGCATCATTAAAAATCTGTAGTACTTGAGAAGGCAGTTGCAGCGTAACTGGCTGATATGTTAAAAACAGCACTGGACCATTTTTAGAATAAGGAACAACACAAGCAAAATATATGTAAAGGAAGGAGTAAGGAGGACACTGTTTCTTAATGAAAGGATTATGGAAATACTTTGAATTTATGCTCCAAGAGAGCAGATTTACATCTAATACCATGTGTTAGCAAATCCAAGTAATATAATTCCATATAGTTCTTGAAATGGCAGAGGCAAGGGGAAAGATAAATATGTTCTACTTAGAGCATAATTTTTCTTTCTAGTCTGCCAGTTTGCTGATGGAGGGTGTTTGTTTCCAAATATTCTGTGGATAGCCAGAGTTTGAGAAGTAAGCCATGGTTCAGGAAACCAATCAGTGCAGGTAGCAGTGAGAGATTAAGTCTCCCATTCTGATGGAAAGGGTGTGGTTTGCCTGTATTGCTGGCATTACCCTAGATATATACTCTAGAGGACAGCAGTCTGAAGGGTACTAACTGTTACCAAAGATACATCCATATACTGAAGTCAGCTCTGACACACTGTGAACAGAGCCAGGAATCATAGCTCAGAGGGCCATATGGATACAAAACTCACAGATGAGCCAATGAGTAAGTTGATTTTAGAATTCTTTAATTCTAATTCTGATCATACAGTTGTGAATAAGCATGGCTAGAAGTGGACTGCATCCTGTCTCCATTTTCTTCAGAGGTTCCACTTTACAGTTGCCATGTACATGTCCAAGCTAGCACTATCAGACCACTTCAAAAGTTATTTGTTTCTTATAGCATGAATGTGCAGAATGACTGTGTAAATTATGTAGCTGCTAGAACCAGGCCTTTGAAAAGGGATTCACAGAGTAACTTGAAAAAAAATGTGTGAGACAAAGCAAGTCACTGAGGGCTTCACTACCTCAATACATTACACGTCTAAGGTTATTGCACCTGGGGAAAAGGGGAATCCATAATGTAGTGACCTCATGTGATCAGATAATAAATCAACAAATTTCCCAATACTTTACAGCTTTCCATTTTTAAAGGGGACTAGTATCATTTTTCACTAATTTTCTCCGAGATATGGTGTGGACAAAATTTAATGTCTATACAAGTTCTATTCACTGGTCAGTATTTAGTTGATATATATATTGTATATGCCTTCCTATGGCATAGAGGTATAATATTTGTATACATTGTTGACCGATATAAACCTGCATGATTTGGCTGCCATATGGTCAGCTGAGGAGTGAGGTATCAAATGGGTTCCTATCATGTAGTCGAACTTTTACAAGTTCAAACCACATATGGTCAAGACCATACATTCGAATTTGTAAAAGTTTGAGCGTTTGAATGGAAATCTCCATAAGTGGAGGTTTCCATTCACTTCAGTGTGGTGCGATCTCGGAGTTGGTATATTTAAGTAGTGGGGGTGTTATTGTTTTGTCCGTTGTGTAGTTATTTCTTTTTACATACTCGAAATTATGTAACTTCGAACATAATGGTTCAACCATTAGGTGTTCGGAGTTACGGAACTTCGACTATGTAATATAGACCCGTATCAAACATCCTTGGTCAGCCCTCTATTCCTGTCAGAGGTGCTATAGGATGACCTGCTACATGGTTGCCTTCTAGTAGATATACAGTGGGACAGTGCCTGGACAGTTAGGCAAAAGAGTGACACAGATTTGCAGTATATGAACACTTATATGGAAGTGCATCACATTGCAACTCCAATGTACATATGGCCCTGAGGCAGGAAGATAGGCCTGCTCAATATCTTTGTGAAATGGATCACTGCCCCATTTTCCAGTACCAATTCATACACCATCAGGGTCACAGTACCATTTCTGTGTGGCTGTCAGAATGGTTGCTGAAGATCAGCTCGCATTTCCGTATGTCACCTGTGAGTGGATTGATGCTCTCAAAGACCTCAGAGGGGTAAAATTAATACAGGCAGAGCTTGGGAAGCTATGTCTTGAAAGGCTCAACAGAGTATCTTGAAGCATTCATCAGATTATCACTTGATGTTAGCTTAGGGACTACTGGCTACAAATCAGAAGAATGATCTGGAAACATTCCTCCTCGATGTCTAAGTGCAATCAACGGTGACCAAAGCTATGCATATCCAGAAACTACAGCCATGACTGGGACCTGAAAAAGCTACGTATGGACATGAATCATGTCTTCAGTTCTGAAAGTTAGACAGAGATAGATGCCAGTACATAGAATGAAATATGGTGTGGGTCCTGAGTTACACTGTATAAAGATAAACAAGGTAACACATATTGATGAATGTATACAACAGATAAAAGTTAATTCAGGGTAAACTTTAAGTTTTCTCAGTGTCACAATAAGTATACAGGGGATTGTTTGTTAGGAAAACAAAATAATTTAGTTGGATGGACATAACCTGAGAATGTGAATAGGCTATAGAATAAGCTGGAGAATCATTTTTTCACAGAATAGGTGATTGATACATTAAACATGCTGCAGGTAAATAGATGGAGAACTACAGAGGGAAAAATGTAATGAAGACCCATTGCAAAATCTGGAGTTTGTGAAAACTGAGGAGCAATTCTAAAAGGTCAGAATAGCTTGATGACCATAACTTACTAGCAACATTTTGCTTCTGTTGACTAATTTGTTCTTCTGTAAAAGCACCAGACATGGAAAAGAAACTTGGGCTTATTTATTCATTTACTTTTTTACTGATGCCTGATTAATATGGTAAGTCAGTTAGACATAAGAGCCTTTTCAACAAGTATCATGGAAGCAATGTCCAATAAACTGTCTTATTTAAATATATACATTTTGCAAGTGGACATTAAGGGACTTAAAAGGCTACAAGCTGAATCTAGCTGATAGCTTATACCTTATCCCTCTTCTGTGCTAAACGGCTTAGTGTACTTCCCTGCCTGTCACAGGCAAGCAATCAGTAAGTAACTTATTGGAAACTCACATGGTGAGTGTCATCAGAATACAGTGAGTTGCTTCCCCTTGAAACTATAGTCTGGAATTTTTTGGGATACCTAAGTCATTCCCTGTACTAGGTTAGCCGGAAAAGAATGAGAAACCTGACAAGTATAGAATATTTTAATGCACATTTTAGCATGCTTTATTCTATAGTACAGTATACCACATCATGAAGAGAAATTATGTAGTTTAATATTATCTGCTAGATGAGATTTAAGAATCCATCAGGCTAATCCTTATTCTATGCCTGACATGAAGACACTGGAATACAAGTTGTGCACTCATACATATGCTGGCTAAGATACTAAACTCACTATAGGGCTTCACTTTAAAGTTTACTATTTAGAAAGATTAAATGATTTCTACAGACTTTTTCTGTCCCTGTTTTTCTCCATGTTTCTTTCCATGGAAAGCCTTTAAAGTCACTTCTGATATAATTCATTTATAACTCCCGATTAACTGTTTACATTAATTATAGCCAGTTCATGTTTACTGGTATATTATATGGGTTATTAGCTATACTACTGTTTTTTTTCTTTGCTTATTAACGGGTTAGCTAAGGTTGATACAAGTATAGCTCCATTATTCCTATCTGCAGTTTGGAGTCACTTTGAAGAGCTAATGACTCTAATAGCTACTGAAGTCCTGCAGCTGTGCTTTATGAAGGGAGACTGTAGGTAATGTAAGCCATCATGTTCAAATCATGAAAGCTTTAAACATTAGTGCCCGGGGCTGTGGTTCTTTCCTGGCTAATTAGGACTGGATACCTGAGACATATGCCCTGTACTATTATTATTATTCTTATTTTTTTCTTTATTCACACAGCTAAAGATTTGCAAACCTCTTTACAATGGATATCTACAGAGAAAAGCTTCTTATCATAAAGCTGTCAAACATGAGTCAAATATATATAGTGCCTACAATATATGCAATAGATACAGCTAAATATAATATGGTATGTTTGCATAGGCATAGTAAAAAGTTGTACCTACAGAGAGTTACAGGTCTAATATGGTGAACAAGGCATGACTGATATGTATGTTCTACGACTGTTTCCAAAAGTGGTATAATATACTACACTGATTTGTACAATGCAGGTTTAGAGCATGGCTATGCCAGTCATGTGCATAATATGGACTTAAATTAGTACCGAAAGATAGAGTTAGCATTTCAGCAAGGTTAGTAATTATAAGCTCCCACTTTAATGGGAAAAGAGGAGTTTCAAACATTGCATCTTCGCTAAGTAATTGCCCTACCTTTTAAATGTTTGAGATCATAATACTGCTCTCTCTTGTTCTCTCAGTCTCTTTTTCTCAGAGCAATGAAAGGAACAGAGTTCTAATGCACTAAAAAGGGAATAATTCATCCATGCATGATAGCAGATTCAAAGGCTATGTGATCTGGCTTTAGGGTAGAAGGTGTATGTTAAACAAACTGAAAGAAGATTACTTTTAGTGAGTAGTTGGGAGTGTATCATTAAAGCAGTGTGCTTTATTTCATTGCAGTATTGCTTGCACAGAAATGCATACATTGTATTATGAGGGATAAGTTTTTGCCCTTGACCCAGTTCACAAAGAATTAAAAGAGTGTAGCTATCTGACAGAAAGCTAACTGGTCACATATAACACTTCCTTTGTCTGTCCAGTGATATAAAATAACGTTTTGTAAGCCAGCTAGAACACCAGCGGAACAGTGCAGAGTGCCTATACTTTATATTAATTTGAACATGTTTTGCTGAATTTTGGAAGCTCTTCATAAGGAATTTTATGCAACCAAAAGAAAAAAAAATGTGAGGCTGTGTATTGTAGTCCAGAGTTGCATCCCCCATGCTCTGTGCGAGAGCCACACTTGTAACAGAGAAGCATGACATAATTGTACTATATAGAATGAAACTGCATTAGCATTCAGAAATGTGCATGTTGATCTGAGAGACCAATCAGCATGCTTGTTGTAAACTGAGAATTACTTGTGGAAGAATGGCACAGTAACAAAATGATACAGTCCAGTAAAATGCTCTGTATAATACGTTGTACTACAATAAGCTGTACTCCCCAACATGCACAAAAAAAATAAAAGCCTTTAAAAATATGGACAAAAACAGATTTCTCAGTGTCAATTAAACTGTTTTCTGTGTCCTTTGAAGAAAATGCAGCTAATGCTTGGGTTACCAAAGGTCAGTGGTATTTTGGTCGCACGTTTGAAGCATTACCTGTGAGTAGCTTTGTTTGGGCTTTGCATTCCACACCAATATGGGTAAATAAAGCATTGTCCATATGCAGACATGGCTTATCTCTTAATTGAACCAGCACTAATTTTTTAAGTTCTCAGAATGCAGGTCAGCTGTTTCCCCCCATACCTTCCTGGTGTGTGTATATATCGTGGACAATTAATGCAGTTGGGACAAAAATAGTACAGTTTTCATTATATACTAGTACAGATAGGGTAGGTACTTCCAAACCAACATAAAGCCTTGTGGTTTTAACTAAAATACCCAGACAATTCTTTCAATATTAGATTGCTGGGAAACAGTCCCCAATAATAGTTTGCTTTGGTTTCTGTCTGGTAAGGATAAGCTCTGATTTCTTTTCCATGGTCGCTCTTCACTTCACTCTGCTATAGCTGCTACTCTGGACTTTACGTTCTCTTTACCAAGGGAAAGAACTTTCTGCTTTGGCTACTATCAGGCTACTTTTAATATTTTCTCCAAATGATCATTCAGCAAACCTGTTATTAGTAGTACAGGCAGGTTCCTCTCTAATCAAATTAACAGATGCAACTGAGGACAATCCACACCACATATAAAGGATGTAACACTGTAAAGAGATTTGGGTCACAAACATTATTATTACTATTACTACTACTATATACACATTTTGGGCGACAGATATTATTTATACCACTGTGAACATATTTTGGGGTTACTTTGTACTCTTCTAACTGGGGAAACTCGCTGTGCTATGTTGTAATATAATATATAAGGTGTTAGTGTTATATATCAAGTGGAAGAGTTTAGAAGACTTTATCTGCTGAAATTATTAAACTTTTGTCTGCTTTTCTTTCTTGAGATGTCCATATCTCTGTACATCAATTTTATTTACAGAATTCATTATCATTTAGTGTTTCCATGAACTGGAAGGTTTGCTTTAAAAGATACTGAATGGTGCCCCACGGACAGCAGGGGGCTGTGATGGGCTAAGGCAGTACACAACTGGTATGTTACTCTTAGCAAAAAATCTCTTGCTCCATCTCTGAGTAGCTTGACATCAGATTTACTATATATATTCTCCAACAATGTAGGGAGAAGAGCAGCTCTCACACTGGGGGAGCAGTTAAATCATACCCCTCACAGGTGTCGTGACATTCTATTAGATTACTTTACATTCAGTGTTTCCATATCTCTGTCCATCTATTATATTTACAGAATTTGTTATCCTTTAGTGTTTCCATATCACTGTACATTCACTATATTAACAGAATTAGTTATCATTTAGTGCTCCCATATCACTGTACATTCATTATATTTACATAATTTATCATTTAGTGTTTCCATATCACTATACATCCATTGATTCATTATCATTTAGTGTTCCCATATCACTATACATCCACTATATTTACAGAATACTCTGAAAGCCTTCTTTAACATCTTTCACAGTTTCTGATGTTGCCTTGATTTTGTGTGTGTGTGTGTGTGTGTGTGTGTGTGTGTGTGTGTGTGTGTGTGTGTGTGTGTGTGTGTGTGTGTATATATGTGTGTGTGTGTGTGTGTGTGTGTGTGTGTATGTGTATATTTCTGTTTTTTTACTTTGAATTACTTCCATCAATATTGTGTTTCAAAACTGTATTTATCAAATTATGTAATTCTGTCATGTAAAAGCTTAAAAAAGGCAAAGACTGGAGGGAGTAAGCTGGGACTGTTTTATTGACTGTAGGAAATGGCCTCTACTGATATACTTAATAGTTTTCTAGTCACATTTTATGCTGCTTTTTGTTGAGTAGAACACATATTTATTTATATTTTAATAAAGAAAGGCTGTAGGGCAGATTCAATAAACTCTATGTAGGCTTCAAGTAAAGCCTGCACTGAGTTTACATGTGTGCGAGGTGGTGCAAAGTATGCAATAGCACTCATTGCATATCCGTGCTGCGCACCATGTTTAAATAAGCAAGGTTTTGTGGCTGACAACAGTGTTGCCATCTAGGAAACCATATATGCAGACACGAATAGCACTCCTGTTTAAATCAAGCACTGATAGTATGCCGTTTTGTGCAGAATGCCACAATGATCACTAGGATTTTACAGATAGCTCTCAGTCTCTTAGTGCACGACATCTAGACAAAGGCCAACATAATGGTGGACAATTACCCAGAAATAGGGACATATCTGACATATTTGCCCTATAGAAATGTGCTAGAATAACTAGGGAGTTGTGTTAAGATACATGTTCTGAAGGATTTGAAGTCTAAAACTCAAATGTATATAATACTGAGTCACATCAGTCCTGCGATTATCCCAGTGATATGGCAGCAAGCCACAAATTTGATAAGGAATACAGCTGACATTCTGTAAAAATCTGGACAATTGAGAGGTATGAATGTTAAGTATATGATCCAAACACAGTACAGGACAGTGTTTCCACAGAGCAGAGTGTTGTGAAACCCCATTCCTGGCATTTTGTACTAAATTTGTGTAAATGACCTGTAAGGGTGCATGGACTGCCATATAAAATAAACACTATGGGGAAGTGTGTATATTGAATAGGGACACAAAGATGAATTGCAGAAATGAACACAGGGAAAGGGGACAGGTGAACAACCTAATGTACAGCAGATGAGGGCATGTCAATGGAATATGGCTGTAGCAGCAACACCAATCACATATCAGTATGGTACAGTAGGGCCTGCACAGTGAAAATGTGTATTATGTGACAAGGTACATAACAATGTGGAGGATGCCTGTATCAGATAATCATCCTTACATGAATAATGTAGAGGACATCAATCAGGGATCTGACATACAATTGGGGTACGGTGCCTATTGTTAAGCTGTGCAAGCTGATTTGCCTGAATATGAGTGCGATCTCAGCAGAGGTCTCCAGCAAGTGGGACACAGGGAAAGGCGCATGGACAACAGTAAACAGAAGCAACCACAATCATGGACAATATCAGAATAGTGCCACCAGTGATCCCTTGCCTCTGACATAACATATGCAATTTAGAATGATTAGTGATGATTCTGTACAATCACACTTGTACAAATATTATGATACGTCCACACTCTATGAGGGTAATTATGTACATTGTCCTGGCACTGTAACATCTGCTTGAGGTATTAGGAGGGACACTGCATCTGGTGTAACAACTTGATGGGGGTTCCGCACCATCAGACAGTGATGTTTATGCCACAAAAAGAACACCTAAGTATGGCCAATAAGCTGTGTGACAGCTCATTGTGACAAAGGTGGCACACTTCAGTTACACATCAGTAGAACATGCGTAAGAACATACATGAAGAAGGTGACATTGCACTCAGTTATTGGTGTGATGAAAGCTGGGAACTGTGGAGGTATTATTACCTCCAATGTGGATGTCCTTCACATACTGAGTACTTGTGTTACATACAAGGGAGTAGTCAACCCTGTGACCACATGCTGATGGATGTTCCACCTACCATCTATCCCAGAACACAGGTCATATACCTAGTGCTTTGATTATAGGGTGATATGTCCACATTTTACTTGGGTTGTATGTTAGTTTTCCTGATGTAACAAATCACCCCATTATTTATTGTCATTAAAGGTGTTGTCATGGCTGTGGCAGCAATCTTTGGTGTGTTGATACTGTCTGTATTATACTATAACAGTTGGAGTCAATGATTGCTCACAATCTGTAGTCCTTTATGCGGCTGTTTGGACACAGGATGTGTATGCCATCTGTGTTGTCCATCACTTAAACAAAGGACAGGAAAATGCCTTGTAGACAGCCCTAATGTATGGAACTGATCACTGGACCTGAGATATAGGTCACTTCATACATATTAACATAGTTAGATGCTATGTATGTGATCCACTGGTCTACCCACTTGGTGATATTGCTGTTTATGTCCACATCTGGCAGTGGTGATTGAATACTTCAGGGTAGATTTCTGTCAAATGCCTTGCCCTGGTCAAGTTCAACAGGATGATAGTGCTGTCACCCTGCATGCCCTCAATGATCTCTTTGAGGATATCTATTAGATGTAACAGACATGATTTAGCATTATCAACTCACACAAGTCTGTTGCATAGCTGGGGTATTACTAATATCAATTTAGAAAAAGTCTATAATGACATGCTGGTCTACCTCACAGCTGACAAGTGAGGATGTGTCTATACATGCACACATCAGAGGCTGTCCCCACCAACTCAGATGGATGCATGTTTATATACACTCTTCTATGGGCATGTAACCCATGTGGGGGGTGTACTGAAGTGTGTATTCAACCTTATCAGGAAGGTGTATGTGCTGACTCTCGCTATAGGTGATCTGTAATGTTGTCACCCATTGATTCAGTGTAATAGGCATGGATGAAGGTATGACAGTGCATACTGTCTCCATGCAGGTATCCTTGAGAAAACTGTCCCAGTTGGGGATTAACCCTTATGTCACTATATGGGTAACCAATTGGCTTACCGACAGAACACATACTGTGAAGGTTAATGAATCAACCTGTACCAGTACAACTGTCACCACTGGTGTACCCCAGGCATATGTGCTTGGCCCTTTACTGTTTGGAATTTATTTGTCAACAGTTCAGGCTAAAGTATATGGCCTTTGGTTTACCAAGTTTGCTGATTCCTGTATATTGGGTGCACTCATTGAGTCCGCCAATGATGATAACATACTACAGAAGGAGTTAACACAGACAAATGACTGGTGAGAAAGCCACAGAATCTAAAATAAATGCAGAAATGTGTCTTTATTTTGTCTTTCTGAAAAGTGGAATTCCATGCTAATTAGAGCATTGACAGCAATTCTGCTATGCCAAAACCCAGTTATGAAAGCACTGGGAACATATGTAGATAACAAACTAAACTTTGAACACCAAGGTCCACACTGGTATTGAAAGCCTAGGTTGTGCACATCATAAGTCATGACATCATACTCAGATCTTAGGAATGTATGAAAGCACAATACCTGAACATCATCAGATCACTAATATAGTATAATGCTCTCTTTTACATGTACCTCATCAGACACATGCAGCAGGTGGATAGACTGCAGGGGTTTCTCATCAAGAAAACACAGGACCTACAAACCATGCCATGGTATATATGGATATGTGGATAGACTGAAATCCATGTCACCGTAATCTGTATTGTCTAGGATGAGGTCCTCTGCCTGGACTCCATGCCAGGCTTTGACACTGCCCTTGTGGGAATAGTGCATATCCACAAATCAGATATAGTTGATGACACCAGCAGTGTCTGTTGAGTATAATGTGGTAATAGTGTCTCACATACTGGTTTTAAAGGTTTTCTGTAATGTCAAGCAAGACACGCACACATACAGGCAGTTGACTGCAGTGAGAACAGAACCACTACCTATCTAAGTATGTAGACAACATAACTCAGTACTTTAGGGAAGTGCCATGGCACAAGTCTGCCTTTTGTAAGACTACATGTCAAAATATAGTGGATGACATCAGCAGGCCATGTTGGAGAGAAGATTTTGGGAGGCCTGCAAGAAATTGATGTGTAGGCATGTGCAAATATCAAAATATCAATTGAATTGGAGTTGTAACTGTAGGATAAACACTTCTGCTCTTCTGGCTAGACACACACACACACACACACACACACACACACACACACACACACACACACACACACACACACACACAGTTGACTGCAGTGAGAACAGAACCCTTACCTAAGTACACAGACTACAGAACTCAGTACTTTATGCAAGTGCCATAGCAGAAGTCTGACTTTTACAAGACTGCAGATCAACTTATTAAAGATGACATCAGCAGGGCATGTTGCAGAGAATATGTTGAAAGGCCTGCATAGGTTCATAGGTTCATAGGAGGCTACTAGCCTAATGATCCTAGGGCATTTACAAGCTTAGCTATGTAAAAACACAAGTATCCTTACTGAGCATAGTTAGGTGGCCATTGTTAGCAGAGGAATTTTGTGATCAGCACTGACTGTCCTTGTCCCTGGGCAACATAGGTACCACCCCAGAGATAAATTTACAATCACCCATCTAGTTGTCAAGACTGAGTTTGAATATAGTCATTGAGGAGCACTGTTTCACATGTAATTGGAGTCTATTACAGAAGAATAACAATCACTGGGAGATATATCTGTTGCCCCAGCATATTCTGTTTATGTCACAGGCTAGGTTGAGATCCATGGAGCAAGTTACTCTTGTCCCATTTGATTTGCAGATGTCCAGTATTTCCATTAGAGCAGGGTCTGAGACTGCTCTGAGGCCAGGCATAGGTCACCTCTCAGCAGTCTGCATGATACTGAGTACAGTGAAAAGTCCTTCAGTCTTTTCATGTATGTTATGTTTTGTAGGCCCTAGATGCTTCTGTTCACAAATCTCTGTGTTTTCTCCAGTTGCTGCAGGTGTCTGGTGAGGTACAGACAGAAGGGTATTTTAAGGGTAGAGTACATCAAAGCTATGACCTCTCTGGGTTGAGTATGATATACTTTTTTATGAGGTGCACAATGTAGAATGTGTGTTTCACCACTATGGACACATAGTGATTGAAGTGTATATTGCTATCATGTGTTCCCAAGTCTCACCACACTGTGTTTAAGCTTAGAGGGGTGCTATGTGTATCATAATTAGCAGGGGTACTTCACTGCCAAATGGGGCAATGAGGCATTTTTTGCTTTAAGGCTCAGTCCATGAGTTTGGCACTAATCATTGTCTGTGTTAACCCTTTCTGTAATATGTTAACATAGTTGAGGGACTCTATATGACTGCATCAAGTTGACAGTCATCTGAAAACTTGGTCAGCCACAGGCCATCTACCTTTGGGGTCTATATTACCCAATTGAATGTTTAGGTTAGTGAATACCTAAACATCGACCTGGTAATATTGAAAAATTACAACAGCGAATGGTCAATTTAACATAGGGAATGAATTCCCTCGCCCAGAAAAAAAAATTTTAAACCAAAATGAAGTGGGGGCTTCGCCCCCCACTACCCTCGATGGGGGGGGCTGTGCCCCCCACACCCCCCTAACTAAATATACCAACTCTGAGATCACTCTACAGTAGGGAAAGGGGCAAAATCCACATAACGGCCAAGGGAATTCTTTCTCTGGTTAAATCGTCCATTCGCATTTTTTTTATTGCCATTCAGTTTTTTTGCTTTTGCTATTACCAGTTCAATGTTTAGGTATTCGCTAACCTAAACATTCACTCAGGTAATAGGAGCCCTACCTTTGCCTGGAATTGTGAAAAATAATTTCCAAACAGCTGAGCGCCCAGCGCAGATCCTTGTGGTATTCCACTGGTAAGTAATCTAGTGGTGGAGGTTTAGTCCTCAACTTTGACAGTGTATATTATATCAGTGAGCCAGTTAGCTATCCATCTAGTAATGTATGGGTTAATTCCCAGATGGGAGATTTTCTATATGATACCTGAATGGGGGATAGTGTCAAAGGCCTTGGATAACTCATCATAGGTGGTACATCCTGTTATCCTTCATCCAGGTCTTTGGGGTCAGTATCAAAGAAGTCTACTAGGTTTAATAATCAAGATTTACCCTTGACAAAACCAAAATGGGTCGAGTCAAATGTGTTGAAAGTCACCTATGTCCCTGTGGATAAGGTCCATGCTGATTCCTTCCCTAGCCTTGCAGATAAGTTTTTTTTAGGCTTATGGGTCAATAGTTCTAGTTCTGCAGGTTACCAGCTTGATGTGCATTGCATATCACACATTTGATATTAATTTCTGCAGTGTACATAATATATGTGTAGAAAAAGTACTGAGACACCAGGGATGAGTGTTTGGGGGGAGGCAACACATGGCTATATTGTAAATATGTATCATATTGTTAGATATGACCTTCAGTTTGTTATGTTTCCACATAAATTTCATGCCATAGACAGGTAATACACACAGTAATACATAATGATGTTTACATTTCCATAGAGCACTGAGCAGTGGGTTTGCATGATGGTTAACAAAGTGTAGTGCAGTGAGGTTAAGCGGCATTGCAGAGAGGTAACTGCAGCATTGTACTGCCACTCACTGTTGCTTGGCATTGGTGTGGGATGTACACCTCTGCACAAACATAGAGCCCAAAAAGTGAAGGGATCCATTGCTTTTTCTGCTACTTATGCATGTTGTGTTTGATTCTATTTTTTGACCAGACTAAATGTGTTATAATGAGGTAAATAGAAAAGTGGTGAAATGAGGAGCAAGGAGGGTGAATAACAAAGGGAAAACAGTACAGGAATGTATCGGAGGGAGGGAGCAAACGACCATAACTATCCATTTTTTTAACAGTGTAAATTGAAAATATGTGCAGAATATTAATTGAATTTAGACTGTCACCTCCACAAAGAGGGGTGACAACAATACAGTCATGTTGTATAGTCAATGGGACCGAATCAAGTGTGTCAAGAAGACACATGTGTGAAATGGAGAGTTATGTAGAGGATGATTTTTTTTGTGGGACGTGCCAATTTTTTTTTTTTAATTCAGTAAGAGAGGATGGCTGGGTAAGAGATATAGGCATGTCTGCGTCAGGTAAGTTGCAGAGGTGAGGAAGTAAATGCAAACATACAAGACAAACAAGACAAGAGACAGGGATGGTGATGGACACAAAAGGTTGGGGGAAACCATGATTAGGGAGAGAGGGGCAGCACAGGCTGATGCCCATCAAGCTTGGAGACAGTGAGAATCGAGTCCTCATCTACTGGACTGTCATCACTGTCACCTTACAGCCCTGGTAGCTAAACTACTTGACATCTCCTGTTCCTTCTATGGACCATGAAGGAGAGCAGTATCTCCATCTGGCATCCACTGCCATCGCCCAGAATGATACTGCAGTACAAGGACAAAATGATTGACTTCAACAATTGTCTACACTTCTGGTGTCTGCTTGAGATGACATGGTAAAAAAACCATGGTACTTTGCCAGAGATGGCCTGCACCTGTCACCCCTGGGATTCCGGATACTGGCTAAGGCTCTTGCCACCCCTATAGTGCCTTTTTTAGGCAAGGTTCAAATGACAAATTCACCACCGTAACAGGAACAGGCAAGCAAACACTGAGGGTAATGCTACTCAGTGCTAGAAGTCTACATCTCAAAATGCATTCACTCGAGGCACTCCTTAAAATGGAGAACATCGATATCTGTGCAGTGACTAAGACCTGGTTCAAGGCTCTAGAGAGCACCCCTGCACTACCAGGCTATAACTCATACCACACTTTTCGGCCATGTAACCTGGACCGGAACACCAAAGGTGGAGGCGTGTCCATATTCATTAAGGATATCCACACCTCCAGGTTAGTTGCTCAGCATAATGCATCCAAGGTTATCCAAGTGCAACTAACTCTGGGCAAAACTGCAATCCAAATTGTAGCTTGCTACAGATCCCCCACCATGCCCCAGGATTCCCACTCCTCTTTTCTTGATGTACTGGAAAATATTAGGGTTCAACCAAACACCCTAATAATGGGCAATTTCAACTACCCCACCATACGGCCCAGACCGCAGAATCCTTTATAAACACATTCTATGAACACCTTCAGGAATGCATGGATCATGCAATCCCAAATAAAACCAAGACCCAATCCTTCAAAGGCAGATGTCCTTTCTGGTGGACCCCAGCCATAAACAAACTATACAATAGAAGGAGGAAGCTACTACATGATAGAGCAAAATCCCAAAAAGGGAAGGCATCTCTGATCAGTATTAGCAAAAAACTACGGGCACTCATAAAATCGTCTAAGGCCAGCCTAGAGAGAAAAATTGCACAGGACACTAAGGATAATCACAAGGCTTTCTTTAGTTATGTTAGAAACCTGGGTGGGAATTCCCAGATATGCTCAGAATTAGTCCAAAATGACAAAAAATACACCGAACCCACAGACATTGCCAACATCCTAGCTGACAGGTTCAGCGCAAACTTCTCCCCCCCCTCCCCACCAAAAGTGCAAATATCTATCCCAGCAGAGTGCTGCCCTCCTGACATTTCAGATGATCAGGTAAGAGCCACCCTCTCCAAAGCAAAAAACACAGCATCAATGGGACCAGAAGGTGTCCCGGGCTGTGTCCTACATGAACTCCAAGAAGAGCTAAACCCAAACATAAAACTACTGTTCAATCTCAGCCTTACTACAGGATATGTACCCAAAGAGTGGCGTACAGCAACAGTGGTCCTTCTCCACAAAGGTGGTGCCTCAACGGATCCTGGAAACTATCACCCCATAAGCCTGACTAGCTTGGTCTGCAAAGCTATGGAAAGGATCATCATGGACCTCATAAATAAAGATATTGGGGACCTACAGACACTGGATCCTACACAGTTCGGCTTTGTTAAGAGCAGATCCTGCCTCTTAAACCTGGTCAATTTCTTTGAAACAGTCACCAAGGCCATTGATGAGGGGAAGGTGGTCCACACAGCCTACCTGAACCTCGCAAAAGCCTTCGATACAATACCCCACTCGGGCATTATAGATAAGCTCACCAGCTTAAATATAAACCCCTATGTCACTAGATGGGTTGCAAACTGGCTCAAGGACAGAACCCACATGGTTAGAATTGCTGGAGCTATGTCAGACTCCAAACCAGTTACAAGTGGCGTCCCACAAGACTCAGTCCTGGGACCTCTCATGTTCGGTATATATTTCTCGGAGGTACAGACCAACACGGAAGGACTGTGGCTGACCAAGTTCGCAGATGACTGCAAACTGGGCGCCATAATCGGCTCTCCAGCCGACACAAGCATCCTCCCAAAGGGCCTCATAGAAACAGACAACTGGTGCCAGAGCCATGGCCTCAAGCTAAACGCCAAAAAGTGTATAGTCATCCCCTTTGGCAAAAACAAAGTGCCCACAAATTACCACATAGGTGGTAATCCATTAAGTATGGAAGAAGTAATTAGGGACCTGGGGACCCAAGTTGATAGCAATCTCTCATTTGACAACCACATGGCCAAAGTGGTTAGAAAAACATTTTATATAGCCCACCTAATCATGAAGGGATTCACATCTAGATCAGGGGAGGTCATTGCGCCTCTTTACTCATCCCTCATCAGGCCCATAATTGAGTACAATGCCCCTTTTGGGATGTACCTTACCAGACATCTGCAGCAACTGGAAAGACCCCAAAAGTACCTCACCAAGAGGATCAAAGGGCTCAAACAGATGCCATATGCTGCCCTGTTAAAGAAACTCCAGCTCTACTCAGTGGCATACTGCCTGCTCAGAGGCGATCTGTGCCTGACATATAAAGCCATGTCCAACCCGGAATTAATGGACATGCTGCACCTCAGAAAATCCAAATCCCATCGAGCCACACGCTCGAGAGACTTGAACCTCAGCATTGAAATAAATAGGACATGCTGGAGGGACAGATTCATAACCCAGAGGCTCCCTTCTGGAATAAAATCCCAGTCCAGGTTAGGCAGAGTCCCTCATTGACTCTCTTCAAGAGGAATCTTGATGAGTGGATGGGAGATCGTAGGTTTACCCCGGGTATCACTTCTGTGTCACTGTTAGACAGAGGCACAGTATACTAACCTCAAAAAAGGGCATAGCAAAATTAATTTAAAATGGGTGGCGAAAGCCAAACACACTCTGGCTAGGCTTATAAATGCCCTAGGGCAGATAGCCTAGTATGAACCTATGAACCTATGAACCTATAACTGGGAAAACTACTCATGTACCAACTCCTTCACACAACGATTTCTGAAATTCATAAACTCCAGTGCCCTGGATCGCTTACCCACACCCCCACCAGAGGCAACAATATCCTAGACCTAGTCATTACCATCATGAGTGACCGGTGTTCCACACCTGAAGTCAACTCCTCGTTGGTCCGATCTAACCATAAGCTAATCACCTTTGATATCTACATCCCACCCCGCACCCCCCATTAAGGAAACCACAGCAAAAAATTTCTCCAAAGCCAACTTCATGCTTCTTAAGACAGAAGTGGTGAACTTCATGACAGCCATGCAGATGGACAATACAGTTACGACTGCTGAATCCTACACAAATGCACTCTATAAGCACTTACATGAGTGCATGGATCGTGCTATCCCAAACAGAACCAAGGCACTATCCTCTAAAAAAAGGAAGCCAATCTGGTGGTCCCCTGCCATAAACAAACTGTACAACAGAAGGAAGAAATTGTTGCAAAAGAGAGTAAAATCCCATGAGTGGAGGAGCTTCCTGGTTAGCCTCAGTAAGAAGCTGAGATCCCTTATAAGATCCTCCAAAGCTAGCTACGAAAACAAAATCACAGCTGATTCTAAGGACAACCAGAAAGCATTCTATAGCTATGTCAAGAATCTCAATGGCAACACCCAGATCTGCTCTGAGTTACAGCACAATGGCATGAAAATTACAGAACCAACTGATATCGCCAACATCCTGGCAGATAGGTTCAGTGCTAACTTTACCCCCCCAACCCCTAAAGGGCCCATATCTGTACAGGAAAAATGCAGAGTCCCTGTAATCACAACTATGCAGGTAAAAGCTGCACTCTCTAAAGCCAAAAACCAAAGCATCAATGGGACCGGACAACATCCCAGGCTGCATTTTACACAAACTTCAGAATGAACTGGCTCCCCACCTAAGCATCATGTTCAATCATAGCCTCACATCAGGCTTTGTGCCCACTGAATGGCGTACGCACCAGTTATCCCACTCCACAAAGGGGGAGCCATTACTGATCCCAGGAACTATCACCATATTAACCTGATGAGCCTGGTCTGCAAGACCATGGATTGTATTGTCATGGAACTCATAAACAAAGACATTGGTAACCTCCAGACTTGGGATCCCACCCAGTTCGGGTTTGTGAAAGACAGATCATGCCTCCTGAACCTGATCGACTTCTTTGAGGCAGTCACCAAAGCCATAGATGAGGGTAAGGGAGTTCACACAGCCTATCTTGACCTCGCCAAGGCCTTTGACACCATCCACCATTCTGGAATTATAGCTAAACTCATTAAACTAGGTATAAATCCCTACATCACAAGATGGGTTGCCAAATGGCTCAGTGACAGAACCCACACTGTAAAAGTTGCACACTCCAAATCTGACATCAAATCAGTGACAAGTGGAGTACCACAGGGTTCAGTTCTGGGACCTTTCCTGTTTGGTATCTACTTCTCTGAAGT
The DNA here is from genome assembly GCF_019279795.1 of Protopterus annectens. NCBI lineage: Eukaryota > Metazoa > Chordata > Ceratodontiformes > Protopteridae > Protopterus > Protopterus annectens. The sequence goes on along the minus strand of NC_056727.1, from coordinate 996,110,975 downwards.
ATAGGCTAACACAGAAGGCCTCTGGCTAATGAAGTTCACAGATGACTGCAAACTAGGAGTCATAGTCGAGTCCCCAAATGATGTGGAAATCCTACAGATGGGCCTCACTGAGACAGATGCCTGGTGTCAGAGCCATGGCCTCAAGCTCAGTGCCAAAAAGTGCATTGTCATCCCCTTTGATAAAAACTCTGCACCCATGAACTACTACATAGACAGCAGTCTACTTAACACTGTATGTGTGATAAGAGACCTTGGGACCCAGGTGGACAGTAGTCTGTCCTTTGATAGTCACATCACCACAGTAGTCAGGAAGTCCTTTTACATGGCACACTTCATCATAAAAGGGTTCTCATCCAGGAAAAAAGAGGTCATTGTTCCCCTCTACTCGACACTCATTAGACCCATTATAGAGTACAATGCCCCTTTTGGAATGTACCTCACAAGACATCTGCAGCAGCTGGAAAGGCCACAGAAGTACCTCACAAAGAGGATTACTGGCCTCAAACAGATGCCTTACACTGACCATCTCAAAAAACCCCAGCTTTACTCCGTAGCATATCACCTACTCTGAGGTGATCTCAGCCTAACATATAAAGCTATGTCAAACCCAGAGCTGTTGGACATGCTACACCAAAATAAATCCCAATCCCTCTGAGCTACACGCTCTGGGGACCTAAACCTTGTCACCACAATAAACAAGACATGCTGGAGGAATAGATTCCTGTCCCAGAGACTTCCCATACTCTGGAACAGGCTGCCCATCTATGTCAAACAAAGTTCTTCATTAGTACTCTTCAAGAAAAATCTTGATGAGTGGATGGGAAATAGGAAATACACCACGGGGATCACTTCTGTGTCTCTGCTCAACAGTGGCACAGGAAAATAACTTTTTTCGGTGGCGTAAGCCAGGGAACCTTGTTGACTAGGCTTACATAGGCCAATAGCCTAGTACCTACCTATGAACCTATGAAATTATAGGTGTATACTAATGGTACAATACACAACCCTATGCACCATCCCTGGTAACTCACTGCAGGTGATGAAATCACCACCTCTGCCACTGATCCTGGATGGTACCACTGCACCAGCCTCAAGGGCAGTATTATCTGATGGCACAGGTAGTGCAGGGGCAGAAGAGGCAGTGCTGCTAGGTTGGCTCCCAGACACAGCTTTGATGCTGGAGCCGGTGGAGTGGGGATAGGCAGATCCACCGGGGCTGGCCTAGCTCACTGTGCTTTTAAGCATTTAGTGATGTGGTACTCATGAATGAAATGAAGACATTTTGATGACACATAATAGAAAATAAAGGGAGTTAAGGGTTGGGGTGAGAGAGAAAAAAAGAGATAAAATTAGTACCATCATATGTGACATACATGCATTAATACAATTATACCACTCTTTTATCTGAAGTATTACATTTAAGTATATTTCCTAACAGATACACACTATACTACAGAGTGCTAAAAGTAATCCTTGAAATGTGCATATATTGCATATATACATGTTCTAGTTATACAGATTAAAGTTTATAGCAGGGCATTTATGCCACTGGTAATAGTTTTTAATTTAATGCAAATATTATTGAAGAAATAACAATATTGCATCATTGAGAATTGTGGTATTTGAACCCACAACCTCTGACTACAGTCTAATATTGGACTCTTACAATTGGTTTGTCCTATAGACTAATGCATGCATATTTGTTTTTACATTTGGGACATGCATGCTCAATTTGATACAACTCTATAAAAGACCAAAAAAGCTATATTTTACTTTTAATGCTACAATAACACTTCCCTCAGTCTCTCCAATTGAGCAACATGAGCTTGTCAATTGAACCCATGCTCAGTGTCAGCTGGAGAAAGAACAAAAAAGAACAGAACAGCATTATGCATACCAGTCTTGTCTATATTTAGCTTTCTATGTTTTACAAGTACTCTCTTAATGTCATACTAACACAGCTATGGGATGTCTGCAGTCTCAAGTTCCTTCAAGCAACGGTTGAGAGTATCAATTTTGTTTCTCCTGTGTAGGTCATTAAAATGATGCCTACATTGCTCTCCAGTGCATGGGATACCAGTGTCAGTGGAAACAGTCTGGGCCAAACTATTCCATGCCTCAGACTTGTACTGGGAGCCAAAATAGCCCCCTGCAGAATCCTTTGGCTGTGGTGCTTTACCAGGAGTCCAATAAATATCCTGGACTCTTGGACACTCTATCTCTGTGCTCTAAACCTGGGACCTTCCCCTCTAATGTTAGCCATGTGTACCAGCCAAATTAGAGCAATTGAGACTGATGTTTCCTCGTAAATTGCAGTTATACCATTTACTGGTAGTGTGCACACCCGAGCAACTATGATGCTAACCATGTTTGCGTGGTGTTAAGCAGAACACTGCAGTGTCAAGCAGGGAGGAATTAAATAATTGCAATTGGAAAGTTAATCTGATACTTGGCCTTGGTTTGAGGGGTGTGTACTGATGTAGCCTGGAAATATATATTAGAAACTGGTAGGTAACTGTTAAGTGAGTTAGGTTTGCAGACATGCACTGTGAGCATAAATGTAGTGACCAGATGACACATTTGTTTTCACCTTTATACACTATGAAAATTGCTTTTTACACTTTGGGATTTGAACCTAGGCATAAGGGACAAAACATTTTCTTCCACAGTGTTGATTTTTCATCTTTGCCACAGAAGAACTGCTGCTCAAACATAGTCAGGAATCATACATAAATACAGGTGCCAGTATGAGCTGTTACACATGTATGTGTGCGATCTGACAAGGTAATTGGATATAGATCTACTTATATATGTGTCTTACATAATTGTGAAGGCCATGTAAGTTCAGATAGCAGAATTATATTTATACAACTATGGCACACAATATACCATCAGTCATACATCTGAAAACGCAATAATGGTGTCTCTTTCCTCATATATAATTCATATCAGCTCCACTATTTAAAGAAGTGAGAGTGAATATAATGGGAAGCAGAACAAAAGTCAAATGGTATGTAATATTCTATATTAGAATCCAGGATCATGTGTATGGCAGTGCTACACTTACATCTGTTGCCACGAGAATGTTGATATGACAATTGTCTATTTTTCAGTTCATTGCTACAAATTGCACTGTCAGAAAGAACCCAGGACCATCTGTACTGCAGCCCTACACTTACACCTGCTGCCACAGGACTAGTTACATGACATGACCTAATTTCGCAGTGTGGAGGGTGTGAAGTTTACTCCTTGAAATATGTTATGCACCTTGTTCACTAATAAAATTTGAACTTTAAAATATGTACTACGAAATAATAAACTAGTAGGTAGTCCACGTTTACTCATTTAAAGTAAGCACTTTCTTAGTTAGATGACACACTTGAACAGATCACCAGGAAGAAATGTTTTTTGTTTTCTGACACTTTTACTCATTTAAAGTAAATGCTTTCTTAGTTAGATGCCACACTTGAACAGATCCCCAGAAAAGAACTACTTACTATTTTATTATTTTTTATTATTTTTTATTATTTTGTAGTACATATTTTAAAGTTTGAATTGTATTAGTGAACTAGGTGCATAACATATTTCAAAGAGTGAACTTCACACTCTCCACACTGCAAAGTTTCTACTGTGAAGTTTACATGGTGCCCAACAGAATTAATTGAATGTATCCGGTTTCAATTATTGGCTATCTGGGTCCTGTCTGCAGATGTTCTGTCTGCTTCCTGTGTGGGCCACTTGTCCAGTTTGTGCACTGCCTTGCTTTACACAAAAAAGATAAGCACAGCCAAACCTGACATTCATTTTCATCCATTTCCCGTGATTGAGCTAAGCAGTGCAGCGTGGAAACACTGCCCCCCCCCCAAAACAAGAAAAAAAAAAAAAAGAAAAAGGGACAAGTAGTTGAAATGAGGAAAAACAATCTACGACATACACACTAGAATATGTTGGGTTACATGAGATATTTCTACATAGGTCTGGTCTGGATTTGAACTCTTACTCCAGTGAACCTTCAGAACATAGTAAGGGTGCCTTATCCCCCTTTGCTACACAAACAGCTTTGCAGCAAGGAGCTGAAATCATTCTGCATGCAACCAACTGCAATATTATCTACAGTAATATGAAACCATACAATTATTTGTACATTTATTATTTTTGGATGTAGTGCACTAAGTGATCACACAACCAGTTATGACTATTGCTTGCAAATATACAGCTCTGTCTTACCTCTTTGTGTTTGTTGGTCATTTTTCTCTTATCTGAGAAGTAATCTGATACACGCAGTCTGTAAGCCATTCTATATCATTGGCTTTAAAATGTGTGAGGATAGTAAATGGCAATAATATCATATGCAGTTGCCAACAAATAAAGGGGAGGTTGGATGTTAATAAACAGAACCTGCAAATTGCATACTGCTTACTTACATTTCCAACCTTACGTCTAACACTTTGTAAGTCTAACCTGACACACCCATTGGATGTAGAGCAGCCTGCAGTGCTGTTGTTTTTTTCTTTCTCCCAACCAGTAATCATTCACAATTACAATCCATTAAAACAAACACTGAGGGAGGGCCTGCACTATGTTTACATCAGTTACACAGAGCCAAGTATTTGGGATTTAGCAATTCTAGTCAGTTCAAACCTGATTTGCATCTTCACTATGCTAGCAGCCCGGAATCTACACCATATAAAAAGGCAACTGTGTAGATAGGAAAACTGAAGGTGAGGAGACTTGTTTATGTGGAGAACACAGAACAGAGGCTGTTACTTTGGTATATACCTGCATAGAGGATTACTGAACCTGAGAAGATATACTTGCATTTTGTCAGCTACATACTGCATATGTTGGAATGTAATTAAATATCTGAAGCAACATTTACACTTTTATCTGTATGCATTAGTTAGAAGTGTACTGATGCTAGGTGCATGTTTGTCAAGGCATTTCACAGGTATACATGACTGGCAATACCTTATAATAGAATGTTCTGTGTTAAATCTGTAGACATGTTTCAGGGACAGTTCATTTGATAGCACTTTTAGCATTTCAAAGATGGCTTGTTAGCAAAATGTGTCATTTGTCTGTTCTTTTGTGTGTGAGGGGGAAAGGCTGTATTTCTGTTATCGCACAAAGAAGGATATGTTGCTATTGTTACTCTCCCTTTCTGGATCCAGCCTGTTGTTCGTATTTCAAATCTCTAGACTGTTTTATGTTTCTCCAGTGGGTAACACTGAGATGCTACCTTTTCTGTTTTATTTGGGAACAGTTATTTTGTAGTTATGTGATTCATATGTGTATTATCCTTCTGTTGTCTTTTAGGATACCTAGGACTATGCCACCCAGGTGACTCAATCCTTGAAGATCACCCTTCCCTGATGCTGAAAATCAGGGTATTATTGGCACTTTTAGGCAACATGGTGCATTCCTGCTTGAAAGGGGATGGAGAGATATGTCACAGAGAATGCAGATTTGGTGGCAGGTTGTCAACGATGTTAACACTATGGGTGGCAGGACATATGAGGAGGTGCACCATAGGTCCACTGACATGATCTCATCTGCACGGAGGAGAGCAGCTACAGTGGGCCATAATTGGATTGGTACAGGGGGGACCCTGCTACAGAGCCATCACTAACACCACATTAAGAGTTCCTGTCCACTCCAGACAGCTCCTAGGAAAGTACAGAACAACATGTCCTCAACTTTGGTGGTATTGTTTCAGGAAAGAGCTTCCAGGTAGGCTTTTGTATCGGAATTGTTGAATACTGTTGCACAGTAAAACAATTTAAATCAATACTTTACTTCTGTTTCACAAGAAATTTCTTTTTTGGGGGGGGGGCTGAATCTTTTACAGTTAACAACCCATTCTGATTGATTAGCTTAGGTTGGAGTTGTCATTCATGTTCTTGTTGAAGGCATAGTTAATGGACATATAAAGAGGTAAAAGTATTACCCCCTGTGTAAATGGTAATTGTGATGATGTTGTCCTTACCTTTTGCTTAAATTTCCAGGATCATCTGGCATGCAGTAGATCCCCTCATCTGCAGATGGTAAGCCAAACATTTTTTATGTCAGTACTGATGAGCAATTCAAAGAAATATTTTAGTATGTGATGTTGCTGTCAGGACTGTTGTGTGCATTGTTGTGCTGTCTAATAGTGGCAGCATTGTTATTTTGTTAGCATATATTGGAGTATAGATGTTTACATATTAATTGGTCCTGTATTTGTTGCTTATTATTACAGGTGATCCTTACAGTGGAAGTGTGGCACTTCCACCACCTGATGTCAGAGTATCAGCAGACTCTGATGATGGTGGCCAAACAGAGGCACAGTCAGGGGGTCCAGAGGGTGAATTTGACACTGAGGTTGGCATATAGCCATCCCCTGACATTCCATCGAACACAGCCAGTAGGACTACCCCTACCCATTCCAGTAAGCCCTCAGATATTGGACAGGTGGAGGATGAGACAATTGATCATGGAAGTGTGGTTACTGTGGCTTCAGTGCCTGCTGACTCTGGCCATAGCCATGCAGGAGGGTGGTTAGGGGTGCTCAGTGGAGGTCTGCTGTCCATGCTCCACCTGATCCAGGTGTCTCTTCCAGTGCCACTCAATGTATATTTAGGGCCATCATGGAGGTGAAGACACATTCCCATAGGTGCTCCAGAGAAATGCTTAGGGTTGTAGATGTGGCACAGGCTGACATGTGTGACTGCCTCCACTGTGTTGCCAATTCAATGGATCAGATGAATGACATGTTGGAATGATAGGGTGTCTGTGATGGAATGAGTGGTGTCTGTGATGGAATGTCTGCTGGTTGGGAGATGGCATCCTTGTGGCATAGGTCAAACACATCATCTGCTGTTAGGTAATGTGGCCATGCCTGATCATCATGCTCCCAAAGTGGCCATACGTCCACTGCTCTGTCAGTGGGTGAGCTGTCCACACCCAGATATGGCAGGACAGGGGGTCATGGTCCTGGGGGGTCCTTGTGAAGGTAGCTTATTCAGCAGACATCAGTCATGTTCAGGTAGCAGCAGTACATCTGACCATGTGTGTAGACATGCCAGTGCAACTCCTGGCAGAGCCAGTTCTCGTGGTGAGGGACGACAACAATTAACTGCCACATCTACCATGCATGGCTCACACAGGTCTGAAATACCAAGATGTAGAGCTAGCACAGAGCTTGTGTTCATGAAGACACTCACATACCATTTTCTTCTGTAGGACAGTTACATGGTTCAGCCATGCAGCTTAAAACTCATTTTGTCTCACTGGCCATTTGTTGGTTTATCCAAATGTCTGCCTGATTCTCTTCCTTACTCACATACACTCACTGACCTTTTGTGTTAGCCTAGGCTTCCTGCCCCGCCACACACACAACACCCTGTGCAAGTGGTGATAACTGTGGCATATCCCTGGTTTGTATCGTTTGGATTTAGGATACATAAGCTTTATGTCTGATGCTCAGGCTGCATAGCCGACTAAGTTCTTAGTATATTTGCATTTGTGATGTTGAACTGTTAATTGTACCTTTGACTTACATTGCTCTTAGAAAGTTAGGCAGTCGAGAGCATCAAATTTTCCAACTTAATTGTGAATGATCTTCTGAGGATTGTGAAATCTGAAACTGAAATGTGTGTCATTACTTTGTAACATCTCTCTTCAATGTTTTTTTTTTTCAGTACAAATGCATGGTGCTAAACTGAGGGCATGCAGTGACCATCACTACTTTTGAGAGGTATGACTATGTGAATCTTTTATGTCTGAGGCCTGCTACTTAATAATGGACAAATATAAGTCCCATAAGTCTCTGCTGTCATGTATTAAAGTAATTTCTGTACAAATCTTTCACCTTTTACTTGCTTGCACTACCAAGTAATGAAATGTATTACACAATACACTCCAGGTTCAATACTTATCCTGTAAATCCAGCAGTTGCAACAGTTTAAATGCAGGGCTGACTGTCTAATGCAAGCAGTACACAGCCAATACATGGGGAGGTAAAGGTTGTGAGAGTTGCCTGGCATTAATGTTACTATATGTATTTGCATAGGAGGAAGATTTTAGGCCCTTAAGTGGTGAGTGACTGTGCTATGCATTGTCTTTTAGCCAAAACAATGGCATATTGAGCATGCTTACATCTGTCTACATCCACAGCAGCTGCTGGTTCACCCTCTGACTCCTCTTCTGCATGTGGCTGTAGTGACCTTGGCACTGGTGGTGGGATGTATGCTCCTTCCCCTTGCTGATCCTGCTGAAGCTGTTTTCTCAGGATGATGATGTGTAACATGGAACATACTGTGAATATTTCAGTACATGGCCATGGAATGTACTGCAGGGCTCCCCCAGATGTATCTAGGCACTGGAACCATGACTTCAGCTGCCCAAACGCACACTCTCAGGTTTCTGGTTTGAACGTGTGCCTCCTTATGGCATTGTTCAGTGTGTGTGTGTGTGTGTGTGTGTGTATGTGTGTGTGTGTGTGTGTGTGTGTGTGTGTGTGCATTTCTGATGGGTGTCATCAGCCATGGTTCCAGTGCATAACCCGCATCTTCCAAGTAAATGACCCTGTGGGACATCCTTCATAGTGACCATCTGATACAGTTGGGAGGTGTGCCAGATATGTGAGTCGTGGTAACTGCCAGGGTTGCCAGCACAAACGTTCAACATAATTCCCTTGGCATTACACATGACTTGGCAGTTAATAAAGTGGAACTCCTTTCTATTTATGTAGAGCCTTACCTGTTTCCCTGGATGGTGCCTTAATTTCTATATGTGTGCTATCTTGGCACTCAGGTCTTCAGTAGTGTACTACAGGGTAGAACTCCTGCCTATTTCTGGCCCTATCCAGGGAAAATATATGCAGTCCCTTGCATGTTGGAGCATAGCATTCAAAAATTGGTGGAGGATCCTGGATGCTGATGCCTGTGACACCCCCAACATGTCCCCTGTTGGTCTCCGAAAGGTACCAGTAGCTAAGATTCTAAGTGCTACACATACCTTTGTCTCCATTGGGATGGGCTCCCCTCTATTTATCCTTGCTCTGAGGTGAGGACAATAGAGGTTGCAGAGTTTCTGTAATGTGCCTCTGTCCGCTCTGTAGCACTCTGCAATTTCCAAGTCATGTATGATGGGATAAGTTACCCAGGGTCTGAAAACTCTTCTCCTTCTTAGCCTTGGTTTATTAGCAGCAGCAGCAGCATAGACTTCAACCTGTTGTACAAACACATGAATTAAAGCAACAGCAGCCCCTAACATTCTTTCTGTGTAGACTCCTTTCTGTGGCTGTATTCCAAATGATTTTGGAATTTGCAGGGATAAACAGCATGGAGTCTACATGGTTGCTTTATAGCTTGCTGAATAGCTCCTTCATCCTGGATTGGTTGATTAGCATACAATTCAGCTGCTTATGCTGTAATTTGCATGCCACTGAGTTTACCTTATTTGCACGGCACTACACATCATGTAGAACTGCCTACTGAATCCAAAACAGTGCACTGCTGCAACACTCACACGGTGTAAATGGACCATGTAGGCTTTATTGAATCTAGCTGTGTATCTGTAATAAGTGCATTTTGGTTAACTGAAAGAGTTTAAGTACCTGGCTTCTCATCTGGTGTGACTTATAAGTTCAGTTTCACCTGAAATAAGTTTGTTTTTTGTTTGATTCAATGTTGTTATTAAGCCAAATGTTTTATCCTTAGAATAAACTGTGTATTAATCTTAGCTGATACGTTTACAGTTTATATTTATTGGTTTACTTAACAGCTGCTTATATCTGTTGGTGTGCGGTTTCCACCCTAATATTTGCATACTAGTTGATTTCAAAAATGAAATGAAACCATAGACTGCAGACTTATTTCTGAGATATAATTACATCTCATATATGTTTCAGGATAATTTTATTATAAAGAACTGATTGTTTTTTCTTTATCTAGTTTGCGTATTCTAGAGCATTTCGTTGTACAGTGATCATGATCTCTAAACTTCACAGATTCATTTTCTGAATACAGGCAGTGCACAGCTTTCAGAAATATAATGTGTTTTATTCAGGCCTTCTGATTTGAACTGCATTTTAAATTCTTGGTTTTGTAAAGTCAAAACAATCATCTGATTCTTTATGTTCATATCTCGTATCTGAATAGAACTATGTGTGACTAGATTGTTTCCATAGGGCTTGTGAACTTGTCTGACTCTTGGTACATGAAATTTTGGTGCATGTTTTCCTTGCTTGCACCAGAGTAAGGTGTTTTAAGTGATGATTGTTACATCTTTAACATTTAATTACTCTGATTTATAAAGGGACAAGTATTTGCACACTAGATCAGGACTAAACTTGAAGCAGACAGGTGTAGCCGGGTAAAAAAAAGTACTAAAAATGAAACTTTTAACGGTCCAAGAATAAGGCAACATGAAAGCAGTACAGAAATGTTTGAGGTACTCAGACTGAAAGCAGCTGTTTGGCTACAGGACCCTTTGGGTGGCAGAAGATATAGAGATCTGCAAGACAATTAGGATCTTCATGGGAGGGAATGAGAGGTAGAGATGGTATTGGAGTAGCTCACTAGGCAAGAAAAGGCAGAGTAGCATAGAGATGAGGAGGCAACTGAGTATGCAGGATAAGGTGGGAATAAGTTAAGAAGTGTAGGCTAGTGGAAGGGTACAGAATAAGGTTACAGGAGAAAGTAACACATTCCAACCAAAAAGGGGGAATAAGGAAAAGGAAATGCAAGTGGAAGGTGAAGTACAAAGAACAGTGACAATTGTTGATGGGGAGATAGAGCTGAAGGTGGCTATGCAGGACCAAACACACAAAGAGAACAAGAAGTTAAGGTAGATGTGTAGGTACAGGTAATGAGTGAAGGTTAAACAGAGATAGAGATGACTGTGTGGGAGACATCATCACAAGATGAGCTGGAGGAACGTGGGAAGAGAAGGTCAATGAGCCAGATGAGAGAAGGGGCAGATGGCAAGTAAAACAGATTACTGGTGAGGCCTTGTCAAATCAGCTCAGGATGGATAGGAAATAGGCCCGATGCTGCACATAGAGCTTGGCTGTCAGTACAGCAAGTTAGAATTGTTGAATGTGGGGGAAGTGAAAGGAAAATGTTGTATATAGGAAGGTAATGGCATGGGTTAGGCAGTGAAGGATTACAGTGTGTGCACAGACAAGATGCTTTGAAGCTTGATGATTGGAAAGTCAATTATCAATGGTCTTGGCAAGGATGAAAAGAGTAATCAAATTTCAGTGAAAATGGTCTTTTGTCTTAGACTTTGTAACACATGGGAAGAGGGGTGAAGAAGTTGCTCATCTGAATAAAAGGGTGGGCACATATTGTGTATGTAAGCACCAATAACTTACCAGAAAGATAGCTGAGAATTGGGAGAGGATGGCCAGGGAGGATGCAGAGACATCCTATATAGGGCTGGAGAGACAGATCTCAATAAGTATACCTTTGAACTAAGATAGAAGTGAGGGATGATGTCAAAGGAGCTGAAGAGGGAAGAGAAAAACGTTACGCAGACATAAAAGAGTCATAGACATTGCAGAGGATTAAGCATCAGTGACTCAAAGCATGGTATGGCAGACAAATGCCAGGAGTCAGGTTAAGGACATATGCCATATTAAGAGGTGCAGCCAGTGATACAGTAAGTTTAGGTAGACATCGCTGATCTCACAGAAACAAAAGCCAATGACTGGATGGGTAAAACACAAAGGTTCTTGGGTGATGGTAGTTCAGGAATCTCAGAAAAGCAAGACAGGGAAGTATAATAACAAGGCACATGAAGCAGGTCATCAAAATGTAAAGTCAAAGGGGCTAAAGAACACCACTTCATGAACAGGGCAAGTAAGCAGGTTCTAAACCTAGGCTAAGCACCTTGAGAGATAAGGCACAGAAAAGGGTGATAATGCTAGACTGATATAGTGTCTCATCACTCAGCTTATATGTAAGGGCATGGCAACCAGATCTAGGAAAGTCATTGTTCCACTGTACTCAGCTGTCGTTAGACTCCTCACTGAGTACAGCTCCCCCTTCAGTATGTACCTGACCAGGCACATACAACAACTGGAATGCCCACAGAGGTTCCTCACAAATAGAATGGAGGGCATGAACACAAAGTTATATGTGGATCACCTCAATGCTCTAGTCCTATACCTTGTTTTCTACAGACTGCTGAGAAGCGATTTATGTCTGGCATGCAAGGCATCCCTGGATCATGCCCTGATGAACTTTTGCATCAGAACTACTAGCTCAAAGAATTTAAACTTTGCCTGAGATTTAAACAGGACATGATGGAGGGGTAGGTATATATCTCAGAGAATTCCCATTCTCTGGAACAAGCTTCCCATCCTTGGGAATCAGAGACCGTCCCAAACTCTATTCAAGTGTTACCTGAAGCAGTGGATGGGAAATCGGAACTTCATCCCTGATCTGATACCTACTTTTCTGATGTCTGTCATGGCCTAACTAACATACACCCCTTATGATAACCTCTAAGGCAAAATAGCCCATGGAATACATTTAGGTTGCATGTACTATATACCTATGAACCTATAAGCACTCCTATATGCTGTTAAGTTTGGGTCTTGCACTAGAGAAACTCTTAACAAGTTTATTTTTTTTTCTGATTTCGCAGTATAATCATGGAACCCCATGTACTATTTATTTATTTTTATTTAGCATTTGCTTAACTGGAAACCTGCAATAACACAGATGTCACAGTAAACAGTTGTCTACTACAGACTGATCACATTAGTGCATTTTCATCTTCACAGATGCACAAATTATTCCAAATGTTTTCTTTCCAGCACTAATCCTTTGGCAGTATAGCCTACAAACTCACTGTATAGGGAGGCTGTCACTGAGGTGATTCACACATCTGTAGTTTTCTCCCTAAAAGTATTCAGTGTACTGGCTGACAACTATTTATTATAGTTTTGCACTGTACATTTCATTAAGAATCTTACCCTGTTCCAGGTTACATTTGTTATCTTTCACTTGATTATAACTGCATTTATTGGTTTAACGTATTGTTTTATTGAGTGACTGACTGTGTTGCATTCTTGTTATTTTGTGCTAAAATCTGCTACATACTATAGGAAACATGCCTATCCACTATAGGTTCATAGGTTCATATGTTGGTAATAGGTTATCGGCCCTAGGGCCTATGCATGCCTAGCCATAACAATTCCCTGGCTATTTCTTCCCACAGTATTTACTTCCCTGGACCTCTGTCTAGCAGCTATAAATTGTTTCTTCACACTTCTGCATTATCAAAAGGTGGGGCTTGTTGACACTAAATCAGGAAGTAATTGGACAGTTTATTAAAGTTAATAAATATAGGTCCATTGAAGCAACTAAAGTAAAAACTACACACTTTAGAATAAGAAAGCCCACTTTTCATGATAAGGGCAAATTTATAACAAAAAGAAATGGTACAAAAAGTTTGCAAATAATCTTTAATGGACTAGAAGTACAGATTTGTCTGGATTTAGCCTGATGATTTAGGTGGTATTCCATGTCCATTTCCATTTAAGAAGGGTACATTCATGAATGTCTGGCTCACCAAGTCCCTATTAGCTGATTGGCCAGACTAGGCCAATGGCAATGCACACTGCAATTGTACTGACATGTCAGTAACATATACTGTTAATAACTTTTCATATGCACATTATGGCATATTTAGACCACTTGGCAGTCCTGTTATGAAATTCTTTCTGAGAAAAAACAAAAGATGGCAGGTATTTTGCAGTGTAATGATATGCTTAATATGGTGACACAGATGTTAAGTAATCTGACATTCAGCATGTAGTAATCTTTAAGAATTAATCAAAGGCCATGGCATCAATATAGACAGCCACCAAGTCAAATATATACTTGTATCATCAGAACATAATTTCCAGCTACTGCAATTGCCCATCAGAGGTTGAGTGACACTGACTAATAAATGTACTTAATATTCTGCAGTGAAAATGATATTTAAGCAGTTCTGCAAAAAGCCTGATGTCAGAATAAAATAAAAATTAAAGGAAGGTATTAAGCCATGCTTGCCGTTTCTTAAAAACAAAGCCTAACAAGGTTCTGATTCCTCCTAATCCTGCTGCTGAGCTGCATACATTCATTATTGATCAGTTTTGAGGTGCTGATAGCTGTTTCACTTCTCCGTTTTGATTGACAGGGAATACTCTGACCCAGATGGTGTAGGTTCAAGGGCACGGTGCTTATCCAATCATTTCTGATTTTGGTACATTGCCTTGTGTTAATAATGTGCCATCAAAACACCTTCAGCCTTTTAATAGCCTATTGATTAGAGCATTCTAGAGAACTCTGGGAGTTCTCAGTCCTTCATGCACATTCACATGACATAACTGGTAAGTGATGTTGCTAAGAAAATGAACAAAATTATGTTATGGGAAGTCAGCTACATATTGAAATGATGGCACTATTCCATAAAGCTTCAGCTTCGGGAAAGTGGTGTTTCCTTGCAGTATTTAATTAAAGAAGATAAGAATGATATGTTACTTAGAGATGATAATTTGGTTTAGCATTCTTTTCACTTCTAGATTCTTCTTCATTGAATCACATATTACTGATCATTTGAGGAAACATTCTTTAGAGATTTATTTCTGAAAAAGTCATATTAAACAGGTTTAGTTCCCAAAAATAGGTGTAACTGGAAAGATGAGTTGTCTTAAACAATTTCATGCTAAGCTGTCAAGCCTTTCTCCAAAAAAGAACACATAACTGGTGTTATGTTCTGCTCCTCACCTTTTCACTTCTGCAGATGCATTTTATGTACTTTATTCAACAGGTAAAGTTGTTGCTGTTTCTAGAAAGTGTTAAGCTTAAATCACCTGAGTATAACTTGTCTCGGTTGACTGCATGCATTTAAATCAATAAGCATTTGTTTCATGCATGTAACTAGCAGCTAATATCTCATAAATATGTCACAATTTTCTTATATAGATTTTGACATACTTGAATATAAATGCAGCTGAAAGCTGTCAGTGCTTTCAAGGTATCTGCAAAATAAAAAAAAGAAATGCAGACAATAATACATTTTATGGAGTAAGACAGGCACAAGTTAGCAGAAGTTAAAATACATCCTTGGAGTTATAGTAAGCTCTGCCAGGCCCTAAGAAAAGCTAGTCAAAAAATATTGAAGACAGACGTGGCTCACATGGGAACAGCAGAGACAGTTCAGTCAATGGCTGACAGAACTCAAAATAAGTCTGATCCGGTGTCTGAGAACAAGAGATACGGATAGAAAGAGGAGAAAGAAAAAACTTAAGACACAAGTCTCTAAACTAGAGGAGAGATAAGAGGAAAAACTTGTTTCTCTTCAAAGTAGTTCAAGTGGGATAGAAATAACTTTAGAGTGTTTTTGAGTGGCTCAAGTAAACATAGAGTAGGCAAAAGGAAAAACAAGAAGAAAGAAGTAAGAAGGAACTATACAGGCTAAGGGTGTTTGACAACTGACTGCATGACCAAGTGAAAGATCAAACTTTGCCTATCAGAGTAGAAACAAAGAAGGAGTAAACCCGATCTTTACAAAATGTAACCATTTTAATGTCCTTCTTCATAACATCATCCTATTGCTGTATATGAAACACAATTTTGTACGCTGATTGCACTTCATGTATTTACCATCAAATACAAAGGTTGCAGACAGTGCCATGGAAGCATCCATTTCACAGTGATGTCCGTACTGCCATTTTGTAGTAAGTACTTCAGGTGTATACCATCAAATACAAAGGTTGCAGACAGTGCCATGGAAGCATCCATTTCACAGTGATGTCCGCACCGCCATCTTGTAGTAAGCACTTCAGGTGTATACCATCAAATACGAAGGTTGCAGACAGTGCCATAGAAGCATCAATTTTACAGTGATGAACGCAACACCATTTTGTAGTAAGTACTTCAGGTGTATACCATCAAATACAAAGGTTCCAGACAGTGTCATAGAAGCATCCATTTCACAGTGATGTCTGCACCGCCATTTTGTAGTAAGTACTTCAGGTGTATACCATCAAATACGAGGGGTGCAGATAGTACCATGGAATCATCCATTTCACAATGATGTCCACACTGCCATTTTGTAGTATATCTTCCCTAATTTCCTTTGTCACATGCTTCCACTACTTTCTTTTAATCCCCACATAGGTTCATAGGTTCATAAGTAGGTACTAGGCTATCGGCCTTGGGGCTTATACAAGCCAAGCCAAAAAGGTACCCTGGCTTTCTCCACCCAAGAAAATAATTTTCCTGTGCCCCTGTTGAGCAGAGCCACAGAGGGGATCCCCGGGGTGAATTTCCTATTCCCCATCCAATCATCAATATTTTTTTTGAAGAGTGCTAATGAGGAGCTTTGTTTAATATAGATAAGTAGTTTGTTCCAGAGTATGGGAAGTCTCTGGGACAGGAATCTATCCCTCGAGTATGTTCTGTTTATTGTGGTGACAAGGTTTAGGCCCCCAGAGCATGTAGCTTGGAGGGATTGGGATTTCCTTAAGTGGAGTCTGTCCAACAGCTTTGGGTTTGACATAGCTTTGTATGTTAGGAAGACATCGCCTCTGAGTAGGCGATATGCGACAGAGTAAAGCTGGAGTTTTTTGAGATGGTCCACGTAGGGCAACTGTTTGAGGCCAGTAATCCTCTTTGTGAGGTATTTCTGTGGCCTTTCCAGTTGTTGTAGATGTCTTGTGAGGTACAGGGTCTACTTCATAAGATCGACACTCATTTGGTCGACAGCTCATTTGATCGACAACCAGTATTCAAGGCACTTAACAGGGATTTGCCCCCCTCCCCAATGTTGTGCGACCCTGGAGTTGGTATATATAGTTGGGGGGTGGGGGGCACAGCCCCCCACATTTAGGGGATGTGGGGGCAAAGCCCCCCACCTATTTCCATTTAAAACATGAAAATACAACAAAACTACACATTTTAAAGAAAATAGGTGGGGAACTGTGCCCCCCTCCCTAACTATATATACCAACTCCAGGGTCGCACAACATTGGGGAGGGGGGAAAATCCCAAGTTTTTGCCTTGAATACTGTTTGTTGATCAAATGAACTGTCGAACAAATGAATGTCGATCAAATAGTCTGTCTATCTTATGAAGTAGACCCGAGGTACATACCAAAAGGGGAGTTGTACGCTATAATGGGTCTAATGAGTGATGAGTAGAGGGGAACAATGACCTTTTTTTCCTTAATATGAAACCTTTTGTGATGAGGTGTGCCATGTAGAAGGATTTCCTGACTACTGTGGCGATGTATTATCAAAGGAGATGTGTCCCAAGGTCTCTTATTACACTTTCGGTGTTAAGTAGACTACCACCTATGTGGTAGCTCATGGGTGCAGAGTTTTTAGCAAAGGGGATGACAATGCACTTTTTGGCATTGAGCTTGAGGCCATGGCTTTGACACCAGGCATCTGTCTCAATGAGGCCCTTTTGTAGGATGTCCACATCATTAGGAGTTTCAATTATGGCTCCTAGTTTGCAGTCATCGGCGAACTTTGTTAACCAAAGATCTTCTACATTAGCCTGTACTTCAGAAAAGTAGATACTAATCAGGAGAGGATCCAGGACTGAACCCTATGGTACTCCACTTGTCACTGGTCTGAAGTCAGACTTGGAGTCTGCTACTTTCACAGTGTGGGTTCTGTCAGTGAGCCAGTTAGCAACTCATCTTGTGACATAGGAATTTATACCTAGTTTAGTGAGTTTATCTATAATTCCAGAGTGGGGGATGGTGTCAAAAGACTTGGCGAGATCTAGATAGGTTGTGTGAACCCCCTTTCCCATGTCTGCGGCTTTGGTCACTGCTTCAAAGAAGTCAATCAGGTTTAGAAGACATGATCTGCCTTTTACAAACCTGAACTGGGTGGGGTCCAGAGTTTGGAGATTACCAATGTCTTTGTTTATAAGTTCCATGATGATATGTCCCATGGCCTTGCAGACCAGGCTCGTTAGGCTAATGGGGCGGTAGTTCCCGGGGTCTGTGGTGGCTCCTCCTTTGTGGAGTGGGATAACCATCGCTGTGCGCCATTCAGTGGGCACAAAGCCTGAGGTGATGCTATGATTGAACATGGTGCTTAGGTGGGGTGCTAGTTCATTCTGTAGTTCATGTAGAACGCAGTCTGGGATGTTGACAGGTCCCATGGATGCTGTATTCTTGGCTTTGGAGAGTGTAGTTTTTACCTGTGCAGCTGTGACTACAGAAACTTTGCATTCTTCTGGTATAGAGATGGGCCCTTTAGGGGTGGGGGAATAAAGTTAACACTGAACCTATCTGCCAGGATGTTGGCAATATCAGTTGAATCTGTATATTTAGTGCCATTGTGCTGTAACTCAGAGCAGATCTGAGTGTTGCCATTGAGATTCTTGACATAGCTGTAGAATGTGTTGTGGTTGTCTTTAGAATCAGTGGCAATTTTGTTTTCATAACTAGCTTTGGAAGATTTTATGAGGGACCTCAGCTTCTTACTGAGGCTGACCAGGGAGTTCTTCCAGTCATGGGATTTTACTCTTTTTTGCAACAGTTTCTTTCTTCTGTTGTAGAGTTTGTTTATGGCAGGGGACCACCAGATTGGCTTCCTTTTTTTGGAGGATAGCATCTTGGTTCTGTTAGGGATAGCATGATCCATGCACTCGTGTAAGTGCTTATAAAGTGCATTTTTGTAGAATTCAGCAGTCACTCCTCTATTGTACATCTGCATGAGTGTTGTGACATTTGCACTTCTGTCTTAAGAAGCGTGAAGTTGGCTTTGGAGAAATTTTTTATGGTGGTTTCCCTAATGGGGGGCTGGGGGTGGGATGTGGATGTCTAGGATGATTAGCTTGTGGTCAGATCTGACCAATGAGGAATTGACCTTTGGTGTGGAACACCAGTCACCCATGTTGGTAATGACCAGGTCTAGGGTATTGCTGCCCCTGGTGGGGGTGTGGATAAGTTGATCCAAGGCGTTGGAATTTATGAATTCCAGAAAACGTTAAAAAAAAAGAGTTGGCATATGAGTAGTTTTCCCAGTTAATGGTGGGGTAGTTGAAATCGCCCATTATTAGGGTGTTGGGTTGTACCCTAATATTTTCCAGTGTATCAAGAAATGAGGAGTGGGAATCATGGGGCATGGTGGGGGATCTGTAGCAAGTTACAATTTGGATTGCGGTCTTGATCAGAGTTAGTTGCACTTGGATAATCTCGGATGCATTATGCTGAGCAACTAGCCTGGAGGTGTGGATATCTTTAATGAATATGGTCACGGCTCCTCCTTACTTTTTCAGTCCAAGTTAGCTGGCTGAAAGGTGTGGTATGAATTATAGCCTGGTATCCCAGGCAGACAGATACTGGATCTCCTTAGAATGACACCAGAAGCTTAGCCAATTGTTGAAGTCAATCATTTTGTCCTTGTACTGTGATATCATTCTGGGTGATGGCAGGATGCTACTCAGGGCTGGGGTCATGCCTGCCTGGGCTTCAAGATAGGAGAGCTCCACCATGTCTCTTTTCATGTAGTCCAGGGAGGCATGTCTCAGGTCATTCACATCAACATGAACAATGACGGAGTCATATTTGTACTTGTTGTGGAGTGACCTGAGTGCATGCGTTATGTGACGGATCTTGTCACTCGATAGGCAGATGACAGTAACTTTCTCCTTGTTTAGCCTGGTGAGTGGAACATCAGTGTGCCTGACTATAGAGTCACCTATGACTAGAGTGTTGGGTACGTTGTTATGCCTTATGGGCTGTGGTTGAGTGGCAAACTGAGTTTGTGGTGGTATGTGTCATTTGGGTTGTGTTAGGGGGTGGAGGTTGCATGCGTTTCTGCTTTGGAGGTCTCTGTTGTTTGAGCAGATTTTTATTGAGAGCCTCCACGAATGCAGGTGTGTGTTTTATGTTGCTATGTGTGTGTTTTGGTGGTGTAGGTTTTGATGGACTATGTGATGGGTGTGGTGTGGTGCAAGTGTTTACCTTCTCCTCTTAACTGTCTAGTTTGGGTGAAGACAGCTTTGCTTCCAGTTTGGCTATATAAGTGCATCTCTCACAGGTTGTAGTGTTGGGTGAGATGAGGAGAGGGTTGTCAGTGTACATGAGGCAATTGCTGCATTGCCCCAAGATGTCCAGATTCATCAGGTAGACAGGAGAAAACACCAAGAGCTGACCCTTTGAAATGCCTGGATAGGTGCTTATTTATAAAGTACTAAAAACTGTTTTCCTCTAGACAAGTGAGGAAAGTTGAGTGCTGTAGTAATTTGTAGCTTATTTAGCTCCTACAACGAGTTCTGAACAAGTGCTGAGCTCAAAGAAACAGATTTGAGTGCTAAAACAAAAAAAAACTGGCTAGTTCTAAGGGAAAATTTGAAGAGCAGACTTTATGGCACCAGGAATAGTCTAACCCTAGCTAGGTGGCAATGCATAATGTGTATTTTTTTTTATATAACAGTAGCAAATGAGCAAATTGATTTAAAAAAATTAACCAATAAAAAACTAAAAACTCAGGCCTGTTCCAGCAGTCTTCAATCAGACAAGTTCTAACTGCACACTCCTGCCACTAGGGTGCAGGGGAACCTTCTCCAAAAAAGATGGTCTGGATTAGTGCTCAGGTTATATAAACAAAGCTAGATTCAGCAAGTCTGAATTTAGTCTATGCTACAGCAAACAAGGCATACCAGTTTCAGAAAGAAACAGTTCAAATAAGCAGGCACAATAAGTTTTTAATCAGAAACTCCCAGCTCAGAAAGGCAGAATCTACCCTCTCCTCTCTCAAGAGTGCAGACCACACCTTCTTAATGTAAAATAACCAGCCTGAAGCCCACATGCTTAAACCAGAACTAATACACTCTTAGAGTAGCAGATACTAAGCCTTCAATCAGCAATATGATTAACATATATATATATATATATATATTATAAACTGTTATCCTCTTCTCAGGTTTGAGTGGAAGTGGCATAATTCAGTTTGGGTATCCAATTACCTAAAATGAAAATTAGCATTTCTGTTTTGAAGACTCCGTGAATGGAGTGATATCTGCCATTCTTTAACATGCTAACTATCTCAACTAGGATTTAAAAAAAATAATCTATAGCATTCTGTCATCTTTTTTTTCCTCCAGTATCATTGTTATAACTACCTTCTGTAACTGCTGCTTGTTTAAATACCATAATGTACCAAAGCACATCCTCTGATATTTGTTTTAAAACAACATTTAGGCATACATAGTACGAAACATGCAATATTGTGAATCTCAGTTTCCACCATGTTAAAGTGGTGTGCTAAGTTAAAGCACAGAAAATGTTAAGCAGCCATACAGAATGACTTATTTTTTATAGAGTAGACACTACAGTCACAACATGGCTGAGAAAATGCTACCATTACCCATAACTGGCTTAGTTTAACTAATGCTCTCAACTGGAGGATGATAACAAGCTGAACAAAACTTAAAACCCAAGCCACTCTTAAACCACTCAGGACATGCTGGCTATATGATGCACTAATAAACACCATTTGACCATGGGTATTACTGGGTTTGCTCACGACCATTGAGATTTATCCCTGAGGCTGAAGTTTGAGGGGCAAATATCACTAGAAGTGAGTGAATTAGCACCAACCTTGGTCAGTAATTGATTATCCATATATTGTATGTTTCCTGGAATTCATTAATTCCAGTGCCCTGGACCAGCTCGTTCTTACCCCCACTAGAGATAGCAACATCCTTGACCTGGTCATTACTAACATGGGCGACCATTGCTTTTTGCCAATAGTCAACTCCTCCCTGGTTAGATCCGACCACAAACTAATCACCTTGGAAATCCACATCTTTCCCACCCCCACCCCTGCAAAGGAACCACCATGAAAAACCTCTCCAAATCTAACCTTGGGCTCCTAAAAATAGAGGTGGCTAACTTCATGGCACCCATGCAATTGGAGAACAGCTGCATGACTGCCAAATCACACACCAATGCCCTGTACAAACATGTACACAAATGCATGGATCACGCCATACCCAATAGAACCGAGATGCTCTCCTCCAAAAAAAGGAAGCCAATCTGGTGGTCCCCTGCCATAAACAAACTCTATAACAGAAGGAGAAAACTGATGCAAAATAAGGTGAAGTCCCAAGAATGGAAAAACTCCCTTATCAGCCTCAACAAAAAATTGAGATCCCTCATCAAATCCTCTAAAGCTAGCTATGAAAACAGAA